>NC_060284.1:18773624-19073624 GCF_021613505.1 Equus quagga | reverse complement strand
CTGCAAACCCAAATGACTCCCGCATCCTGTATTGGCTGGCTGAACAGGGGAACAAAATAACTTCCACAAATTACAATTCTTAAGGATAATGAGTTCCAAATAACACACCCATCAATCTTGATTTTGAATGATATTCTAGAAGAAATATTTGAGTTCTAAAGCATTTGGGACAATTGTCAAAGTTCTCCACTGGAGACTGGGTTAAAAATTAATCAGCAATAAGTTTCATGGGTTTTACGAGTTGTATTAGTCTAATCAGCTGCTAACCCTGCAGGGGTAAGGGCTGAAATTAGAGTTGTCAGAGGAAGTAAATTGGAAATAGAAGTGATGAATTCTTCCTCTCCCTCAAAGAAAACATAGATCTTTAAAAAGTAATTTTTTTGCTTTACAAAGAGCAACCCGGGCTTTCTAATCTAATGTGTTAAAGTAGACTCATTGCTTGCTCTTTAAGGATCTGGAACAGTCCATGAAGCAGGCACAGAATGGAACAGAAATGGCTTCAGCAGAGAATTGATGTTCCAATTCATGCTCTGTAGAATTACAAATGGCAGTGCTTTGCATTGTGATACATTTCCCCTTACACATCTGCAAAGAATTGTGCAGTATGTTTAGAAAAATAACACTTATTGTGATTCGTTTTCAGGATCTAGGAGATTTCAGATTTCTTAACTCTTTATTATCCTGGCATAATCAAGGCTAAGATGGTCTACTGAAGAAATTATTTTCTTAACATAAAAGTATAGCTAATGGAGAACACATGTGAAAGTTTAGACTTTTGTAAACCGACACAACTTGCCACGCATGTAGCAAAGATTGGCCATCATCAAACACCTTTTTTTGGACAAGGTAAAAAATGGTGCACATTCAACTTGTGCTACTAGAACACGGCCATCTTTAGCAGAGTTAGTATTGGATTCGTTAGCCTAATACGCTCAAGGCAAAATTGAAATGACCTATGGATCACAACAAGATGGAGGTCACGGGAGAGCCATTTAACTTGATTCCTAGCATAAAGTTATTTATGCAAAAAGATACAATTGAATTGTTTTTGCATGAATGCTATAAAATATTTTTATTAAAACGAAAACAGTGATAGAAAAAACAGAAAAGGAGAGAAAATATCCCAAAGCAACCAAACGTATTTAACAGAGATAAAGCCAATTCTATTTCCCCGGGGTGAAAATGTGTGGTTTAAGACATGAGGAGGATATTTCACTTGGTGTGTGTTACCCATCATAGCAGCACCAGCAGGAGCAGCTACAGAAAATGGTCCATTAGTTTTTCCATAATAAACTCTTTTTTCACTGGCACACTCTTGGGATTCTTTGACATGACTTCAGTTTAGTTATTGGTGGATGGCTTCAATAATTGGAACTCTCCCAATCTGAAATTAACATTTTCCATGTCACTCTAGTATGTGTTAAATATTAAGAAATTGGATTTTTAAGGGCATCCTCTTCAATATGTGTGATTCCAAAAGACAAGGTCGTAAAAGCAAAATGCTCTCTATATTTTTGTATTTTAGATTTGCATTTGTTTCTCAAATTAGCATGTCAAGACACAGATTCAGTATAACTTTATCATGCTCAAGGAAGGACTAATGAATGAGAGCTAACGGCTCCCAGTTGGAGTCTCCAATGTGTCTAACTTATACCTAAGGCAATAGCCTCCACACAAGGGAGTTCTCTGAAAATATGTGCCCTAAAACATACAAGCACAAATGAGAATTGGATGGAAGTCTTCATCAAGGTAATAAAGAAAAATCATCACCTAATTGTGCCAAGTGCCAGGAAGAAAACATGGTTCTTATGCTAAAAAGAAATGACAATCTAATATAGAAGTCAGGCAATTAAGCAGCAGAGCAAGGTGAGTTCAATCAGAGAAATACGCAACCATTTAAGGAAGAACATCTAAGAAATGTGCTTTGTGTGTACCAAAACACTCCTCGGAAATGTTTCTTGAAGCTACAAAGGATATTAGACATCATCTGACTTTATGTCCTCTCTAAATATTATGGATAAGACTGAAGCCTAAAGAGGTAACATGAGTCATGCAGGGACCCACAGCTCGTATACCTCACATCTCCAAATTCCCGACTGAATGTTCTATTGACTACAGCAGATGCCTCTTTGGGAAATACAAGGTAGCACGTCTCCAATTCACAAGACCAATTTGCACATTATTCCTCTCTTCTCAAAGACTGCAATAAAGTGGAGAGGGTGTGACCTGAGGGATGACAACTAATTTCCAACTTACTTTCCCTTCAATGGTGCTATTTAATAAAGAATCATTGGTGAGAGATGGCAAACTCAGAAACAAGGTCTAACTGCAAGTCTAAGAGAATAGGCAAAAATGAAAAATAGTCATTATATTAGATCCATGGAATAACAGATGGTAGTTTTGCCATTTAAAAAAAAAAAGTCTTAATAACTCTTACAGAAGGAATAAGATTTCTTGAGAAAAAGGAAAAGCAAAGAATAAATAATCAGGAAAATTCAGTCAGCCTGAGTAATGTCATTCAACAAATATTTGTTGACCTTTGACTATGTTCCACGTACAATATTGAATGCTAGGTGTTGCACAAGAGATATCAAAGTTCCTGTTTTCAGAGAGGTACTAGTTTAGTGGGGGCATAGAAATTAATTGAATAATCACATTAATAATTCAACCCAAGTCGAGTGCTCTGTGATAGACACATTGTTCTATGAGGGGTTACGACAAAGGATTTTGACATAGCCTGAGAGGTCAAAGTTTTCCTGTACAAATTGATATTTGAGCTGAGATAAAAGATAAACGGGAATTAACTAAGCTAAATGGATGAGGCAAAGGAAGAGATGTCTAGACAGCTAGGGGGAGACAACTGTGTGAGATGGGTCTGTGAGCCAGAGACCCTATTAGCACATAGGAAGAATTTAAGTCTTTGTAGTAGATTGATTGGATTAACGACCCCAATCTATCACATCTCCCTAAATCCATACCCTTCTTCTGCACATTCCCACAATGACTCTGAGCTTACCATTTGGCTTGCTGTGGCTGGAAGGACAGCGGCAAACTGAACCAAGTCAGGGACTTGAAAAAGCACTTTCATGGTGCTACTTCCTTTTCCTCCACCATGAGAACATGCTTGGAGCATCCTGCTGAATGAGGAAATGTCAAGCAGAGCTGAGTTGCCAGTTGTCTCTGCTGAGGCCCACCCAGACCACGCAACCACCAGCCAGATACCTGAGAGACCCCAGTCAAGATCAGCAAAGCAGCCTAGCTGATTCTTAACTAGTGAATGAATCTTGTTAAGACCTGCTCACACCAGCAGGGCTCCTCAGGTGAGCCCAAAAGAACCACCCAACCAATCAACAGATTTGTAAGCTAAATAAATATTTAATATCTTAAGCCATTAGGAATTGTGGTTATTATGCAGCATAAATATAGCTATATATAACTGATACAGTGGTAAATGTGAAAAATGGATATGCAATGGTATATGGAATGCACAAGAGTGGAATGATTTTCACGCTATTGTAATAAGAGACAATGGCAGCTTGGAGTTAGCGACAGTGAAGATGAAGACAAGGCTACAGAATCTAGGCAATTTAGATTTAATTCTCTAAAAAATGGTGAACTACTAAAGGCTTTTAAACAGACAAATAGTGACATGAACAGAGCTCTACTAATTTAGGACCATTAAATTAGCCATGTTTTCATGAGCTTACTACAGTAGGAAGAGAGCAGAGACAAAGAATCCAAGAAGAAAAAATTGAAAGAAAAAAAGATCAAATGCCAGATGAGCATCTCTTCACAACCTGATATTTAACAACAGCCTCATACAATGAAATCATTCTGATGCCCATATTCAATAATAGGTTATCACTCTTAAAAAGATGTTCTTTATAGATGTTGATAGTTTAATTGGAGGCCCTTTTGACAGCCCAACCTCAGTTAATTAGTGGATTGAAAGTAGAATAGAATCATGGGTTAAAAACATGGTAAATTAGTTCCAAGACCCTTTTCTATTCAGTGGTCTTCTGGTCTTGCAGATAAGAGATTATTATAAATACATAAACAATTTAAAGGATATGGAGTTCATTTCACTGTCTGAATCCCATTGTTGGCAAGATCTTTTCTGGGGATTAAGAACTTAATATGGTCAACAGGTTATTCTTTTCTGACTTTCCAAAATTTTCTCAACCCCGTCTTCACAACCATAATAGAAATCATGTGCCATAATATGTACAGACACATTATATTTTCTCAGTGAATGTTTGCGCCATAATATTTATAGGTGTAATACGGAATAGAAACTGCTTAAGAGAGTAAGCAATGGGTTTTAATCTTATCGCTATCCGAAGCCAATCCCTCCACTTTTGCATAAATCCCATCTCTTCTTGCTTGTTTAAGGACATCATTCCAGGGATTCTTTGAACTACATCATTCCGGCAGTTCCTCCCTCTCCCTCCTACACTGATATTTTTCTCCCTTTCTCCTGTATAAATTGAAATTAGTGTATACACATACAGTTCCTAAATTCTTGAGGAACTTACCTTGTTCCATCTTCCCTGCCACTTATCTATCCATTGCTTGGTTTTATTTTTTGGAACACTCTGAGGGAGTTATTCATTCTTATAGCTTTTAATTCTCTCCTCTCATTCTCTTCTAAACCCATTCAATTTAGGTTTTTGCCTCCATCACTCCATCAAAACTACCCTCATCATGTTTACCACTGATCTCCACATTGGTAAGTCCAACAGCCACTATCAGCAACACACCCACTTCCTTGACAGATTTTCCTCACTTGTATTTCATACCACCTACTCCCTGGTTTTGAATTCGTCTACTCTGGTTTCTCTTTCTCAATCTTGCTTATTGAGTTCTCTTCTTCTCCCCAACCTATTAATGTTGAAGGACCCCGCAGCCTTGTCTTTGGTCTTTTCTTCACTTTCTATTTGTGTCTTTGGTGATTTCATCCAATCACATAGATTTGAATATAATCCGTAAGACAACAGGTCCAGATTTATATCTCTAGCCCAGGTTTCTATCCCACATTTGTATCTCTGTCTACTTAACTTGAATGTATCCGCTTGAATATCTAATGGACATCTCAAAATCAATATGCCCTGAAATAAACACCAGGCTGCCCCACCTGCAACCTTCACATGTTAATTGACGGAAACTCCATCCATCTAATTGCTCAGGGCAAAAAACCCCAAAAAACCCCTCTATGTATATATTAATTCTTGACTTGTCTCTTTTTTATTCATACCCTGCATCCATACTATCAATAAAATCTGAAATATATATAGAATCCCATCACTTCTTTTCATGCCCACTGCTACCACCCTGGTGTGGACCAGCAGCATCTATCACTTCAATTACTGTGATACCTCCCTAATTGGTTTCCATCTTTGTGTTCTGATAGTCTTCTCTTAACACAGCAGCCAGAGTAACACTTTCAACATTTAAGATAAATCATGTCATTCTCCTACTCAAAACTGTGCATTGGCTTCCATTTTCATGCAGAATAAAAGCCAGAATTCTTTAAAAGTATTAAATGGCCCTACCCCGTACCTGAATCCAGTTATCTCTCTGAATTCATCTCTTAGTACTCTACCCCCAGTACAGGTGGGAGGTCCCCTTACTTTTCCTTAAACATAATGAACACATTCTTACCTTAAGGGATTTGCTCTAGCTGTGTTCTCTTCTTAGAATACTCTCCTTCTTTATATACACTTCACTAATTCTCAACTTTCTTTGAATTTCTGCTCAAATGTCACCTTCTCAATGATGTGACCCTAACCTCAATATTTAATATGGCAATAACTTCTTCCCCTAAACCCTAACAGTCTTGATTCCCTTTTTCCTACTCTTTTTTCTTTTTTTCCATAACACTTATTACCTTTGAACACATTAAATAATTTACTTATTTATGTTTACTGCTTATTTTACATCTTCTTCCTCGTAAATGTAAGAACTATGAGGTCAAAAATCTTGTTCTATTCAATAAAATATTCCCAAGAATAAACAGAGGCTAACACATAGAAAACACTAAATTATGTGTTGAGTGAATGAATGAACACAGTGATATTCGGATTTATTCTAAAGGACATACTCCACTTCCCTACTGAACCCTATGTATGTGTTATGAATAGTTTCTGTGGTTATAATTAATACTTTTGCGGTTGGCTTTTATATCAGGATAATTCCTTCATGTGAATTAAGGCATCTTTGTTTCACTTTCCTCCTTCTTATAATTTAATCTTCTAGCATTACTGCCTCTGTGTATGCAACGTGGAGGCTCTGCCCTCACCAAATATAAAATGTAGGACTAGCTGGTAGTACTGAGTGACCTGTTCAATATGGGGAGTGTGCAACGACAAATAGGAGTCAAAACCCTGTGAGATAGATAAGACAGAAATCTAGTTGAATGATTTACTTAGATTTACGCAGTGAGTCAGAAATGGAAGAATATGGGATTTCTTCTTTCTGGAGAAGGTTATTGTCACTAGAACTTAACGCTTAGAATCTAATGCAAAGTTCCAGAGATTACTGGCTCGTTCCCATTAGGATCAGACACTTTACGCTCTGGATGATCTCTCCTGCTTACCACAGTCTCATGTTGAACGGTCCCCATGGTTTGAGCCTCATCATCCCCTTTGCTCTCTTTCATTACACTCAAGTTGAGGCCCCAAGGTGCTTAAATCCATATATTTCCTAGTGTACCATAACAGCAATTAGCTTGCTGCTTGTGTGTGTGCATGCATAT
This sequence comes from Equus quagga, assembly GCF_021613505.1. Lineage (NCBI taxonomy): Eukaryota > Metazoa > Chordata > Mammalia > Perissodactyla > Equidae > Equus > Equus quagga. Next base: position 19,066,870 of record NC_060284.1, on the reverse strand, counting down.
GCACACAACCACAAAATGAGAAGAATTCAAAGAAATCAGAGATGGTGAGAGATTGTCTACGGTAAAAAATGTACATTACCATGCTTTATCTTGCAAAAAGCACACTTCAACTCTGCTGTTCTACTTTTCTTCTTATATCACCATATATGAGTATGGTACGTTATTTACATTCTTATGTGTTATTTACATTCTCCCTGTATTTTGCTCGAGTTGCTCTATGCTTAGATGGTTAAGCCTCACAGAGCCTTACTGGCTAGATTTCAGAATATTTCGGTTTTCTGTGCTCTAACTCCTGATCTTGGCTAGACCTAGCATTGATGCTCGTAGGTTCAAAATTAAAGATGGAAAGAGAGTCTTAGAATAAATGCAAATAAAGGAATGAATAAACAAGTATGATTAAGTACTGGGCAATTCTCTTCATTAAACAATACCAAATAAATGGTGGCCAATAGAAGAAAATCAAATGGTGGCAAGAAATTTCCCTTATTTACTGTAGCTTATTTTCAATATTTTAATATTCAACATTTTCTCAACTTTTAAACTGTGATTGCTGTCATATTCACATGCAATGAACTGCCTAGTAGATACTTATCTTATATAGAATATTGGATTCTGTTGAGGTTTAGCTAACTACTTACTTCAAAGGATGACATTCATAGGAATAGCATTTTATTTGAAACTTTTTCACTGCAGTGATTCTAAATTTTCCACCAGACATATCCAAAGGATGTGATTCTTTATGTTCACAGCTCAAGGACCATGTTATTTCTGTTCTTTCTTTATTTTCCAGTAAGTTATCCTCTGTAACACCTGTTATAAGGTAAATGTTATTTACCTCTTCCTAATTTCTCTCAATGATCCTGTTTTCTGGTCCAGAATCTTCATCCATGACCCATGCGAGAAAAATAGGTAAATGGATAACCCATCACTTATTAAAAATTTTAACCAATTTATTTAAATTGTGAATTTTTTAAAGAATATCTCAATGTCTATCCAAATTATTATTTTTATAAAGACAATAAATATTTACAAATGAAAGAAAGGGCACATTTAAATAATTTTGTAGAGTAATATGTCTTTATGCAAATAAATATAAAACAGTCTGATATTGAGAATAATGATTACATTCAATTTTCAAATTCACTTTGATAATATTGCCTTACCTAGTTGCATATTAACTATGGTGAGTTCTATAGCATAGATATATTAGAAAGAGGACAGAAAATTGACTTTTTTTTATTAAGCCTGTACAAGCGGATTAGGAAGAGGCTGCCTCTCTCCTCTTACAGTGTGCTTTGATACCATCAAAACTGTGCTGGTAGGCTCGAGAGAACTTCAATCGAAAGTGAGTTTGTTACTCACTCTTTTATTGACACATGATGTGATTCAAGTTGGGACTTAGCGTCATTTCTCTTTTCTTCCACTTTTTTTCTTTAAAGTGGTTATCGTCGTACTTTCCAATAACCATTTGTGGTCAGACTCTAAGTAAATAAATAATAATAACCATTTTAAAATATAATGCTATAAAAGTAGAGTACTTTAAAATCTCCTTTTGGGGCCAGCCCAGTGGTACAGCAGTTAAGTTCGTACGTTCTGCTTTGGCGGCCCAGGGTTCGCCAGTTTGGATCCCGGGTGTGGACCTACACACAGCTTGTCAAGCCATGCTGTGGCAGGCATCCCACATATAAAGTAGAGGAAGATGGGCATGGATGTTAGCTCAGGGACAGTCTTCATGAACAAAAAAGAGGAGGATTGGCGGCAGATGTTAGCTCAGGGCTAATCTTCCTCAAAAAAAAAAAAAGCATAAAATCTCCCTTTTTGCCCAGATAGGAACCTTAATAACTAACATCTTATTTGAAAAGGACTCTACAAAAGACAATCCATTTGCCTGATTGCTTTCTTCAACATTAGCACAGTTCCAGGTGGGGTTTTCTTTATTCTTTTTAGTCTAACAAGCCAAAGAAGTGTTTTCAATTTTTTTTAAGTGTAGATTTCTAGGCACAGAGAACAGATATCAGGTGTTTTGAAGAATTGCTTAGTTGGGCCTAAAATGCAAACTTTTAAAGCAAAGGAAAGATTTCAGTGAAGGAGAAATGAAGATGAAAAAAGCATGACTATCTGGTGAAACTAGTTCCATGAGTGGGTTAGAGAACATGTTTGTAGGTATTGTGGAGGGTGTCAATAAAAAAGGCAAAATTGAGGAAGCAAGAGAAAGATAGCTGGACCAAGCCTTAGGATACGTAATGGGGCAGAATCTAGATAAAATTTAAGGCAGAGGAGATAACTAGAAGAGACTCTTCTTCTAACTCAAAGACATTTCTGGGTAGAGTGAAGGAAAATTTAGGAGCTGTGTATTAAATGACTTTTCTGTGAAAGAGGAAGAAGTAAAATTATCTGCTGTGAGTGAAAGAAAGGAAGGCACCGTGTTAGGGTCTTACTTGCATCATTTCACTAAATTCTCAACCCCAGCCTATGCAATAATATCTGGTCTTACTTCCTTTATACAGGCAAAGACACTGAGGCTTGAGGAAATTAACTGAAAGCTGGGAAGATGCTATTTAGATGCTACGACAGAAGAATAAAATGATTATCAACAGGCTAATATGAAGCAGAATAACTTACCTTGATAACGAGACCATTTTCCAAATATGTCTGGAATATTTTAGATAAGAATGCTTTCTTAGACTTTGTATTTCTTATTGTTATCAACATTTAGCTATTTAATTAATATTTAGATATTAATATTTTCCTTCAATATTTAGACATTTTTGAAAACTGCCATGCAAAATAACTGGGAGTTACGGTGCCCTCCACCCGATGCAGGCCAGCTCGTAGCAGGAATAGGGTACCCAGTTCCAGATGTCTCACTTAAAAGGGCCATTGACAAACTAAAAGCATCCATAGAAAGTCAGCAGGATGTTGAAAGCTCCAACTAAGCCATCTGAGAAATAATTTAGGAAAAGAAAGCTCCTATTCCTAGAAAATCAAAGAACTGGAAGGACTCTTAAAGGTCATCTGGTCCGACTGCTTGATTTGGGAGCTTTCAGATTCTCCAGCAGATGCAACACAGAAGTTTTCACTGTCCTTGCTGAGACAAACGCTTTCAATGAACTTTTTTTTTCTTCTCTCTCCAGGAAGAAAGGATCTGTAGTTGAGACAGCTAGATAGGGAAATACAATTCCTCTTTCTTTCTCTAAAATTGTAATGTTTAGACTGAACTATGTGACAAGTATCTCTCTGTTCTTTGGAACACAGAGTATCTTTTGCCTTGTTTTCCAGATCATAACGTTTTGCTCTATACCATATCCTAATTTTATTTCTCTCCACGTATAATCAGGCTAATTCCCCCACTGCTTTCTGTGCATCCAATAGGCAGATTGTTCTCATTCTGTCTTAGTGGCTATTTTGAGTTTCTGTTGCTGTATAAGAAACCAGTCCTAAACATAGTAACTTAAAACAACACCTTTATTTTTTATCTCAACATTCTATGGATCAGGAATCCAGGGGAAGAGTCAGCTGGGCGGTTTATGGTTTCACATGGCTTCATTAGGAGTCATTCATTTAATAGCCATCTTTCAATATTAGAAAATAAAGAGTACCTATTTATAACGGCTTTTTTTGAGTTATCTTTTATGAAGGTATCAACCTATTTAACCAGTCCCTTATTGATGGGTATTTGGATTGTTTTTAATTTTTTCACTATTTCTAACATTGCTGTAACTAATGCCCTTTGATGACTCATTTGGTTTCTGTTGGGTAAAGTCCTACAAGGAGAATTGCTGAATAAACTTAAAAGTTTGTATAAATTTTAGTACAAATGCATAAGCCAATCAATAGAAGACAGCTCAACCAGCACCAGTTTAGCAGGATGACCACTTTTTCATCTATTCTCCTTTTCCATTCTGATAGTAAACTATCACTGTTATTTTTATTTGCATTTCTTTGATCATTAGTAAGTTTGAGCATGTTTTTTATGTTTAATGATCATTTGCAGTTTTTTCTCTGAATTTTCTCTTCATATCAATTATCCATTTATATTTTGTAGTTTTGTTTTATTTTATATCTGTAAGATAATAAAGATATTATATATATAATATATATATATTAGTATTAATAAAGATATTAAGTGTTTGACAACTATAATGAATAATTTTTCAGAAATAAATTTTCCTTTAACTTTACAATGTATTTTTCTTCCATCCAAAAAATTTTCTAAATGTTTGGAGCAAAATTTGCTTTTTTTTCTTTTATAACTTTTGGATTTGGTTTCATACTCCTCAAAATTACAAAATTATTTACCTATATTTTGTTGCCGTATTTTTATTGCTTTATGTTTTATATAAATAACCTATCTGGAATTTATTTTTGCATATGCTATGAGAGAGATTTTACTTTTCTCAAGTGGATAGCCAGCTGATCCACTATCATTTATTGAACAATGCATCCTTTCTGAACTAACTTGCAAAGTCAAATTCACTATATCTGAATGAACTCTGTTCTGTCCCACAGTTACTTTGTCCCTCCACAACTATAAACTGCTTTAATTTCTTTAGCTGTAAGTATGTTTTCATATCTGTAGCACAAGTTCCTATATGATTGTCAAAATTTCTGGGTTTTCTTGCGAATTCATTCTTCTAAATGACACTTAGGAAAAAATGTTTACAGTTGTGTCATACAATGTCATATAGGTTTTTATTTAGTTACATTTATATGTTAATTTGGGAAAAATAGAAAATTTTATAATAGAACGGAATAGAAATTTTTATAATTCCTACCAAAAAATCTACTATGATTGTTTTATTTTGCATTTATATAGATATTTCTTTAGAATCCTAAATTTTTATGGCATTATTTTATATTGTTATTTTCTTTTTATGCTGCAATAAATCCGTATATATTTTCTCTCTTGATATTGGTAGTATATAAGAAAGTTATCAGTTTTTTTTTACATTATCAAGAATTTTTTGCATCAAATTTTTACGTTAACCAAATATTGGACCACTTTAAAGACTTAAATCTTTCTTTCAGCTTGACTGTCAATTAACAAATTTCCTAGGTAAACATTTATATTATGTACAAATATGAGCATTTAGAGTCTGCCTTTAAATTAACAATACCTTTTTTTATTATCATTTCAGTATTTTATTACATTGGCTAGATCCTCTTGAATAATGTTAAATAATTTTTAACTAATTTGATATTTATGAAAATGTATTTCTTAAAAACAGTTAAATTTCACTGTTATCAGTGAATTCATGACATAGTACCATGCACTATAATGATTACTATTATGTGGAATAAAAATTAAAAATAGTTGGCCACTTCCTAATAAAGCTCGTACTTCCAATGTGCAGTGTACTTGGCAGTATTTCAGAAAATCATAAGAGTGAAAAAAAGAGCCTCGACTTCTTTGGAAAAATAAGTGATTCAATTTGAGATTTGAGGCTTACAATTTTTTTTGCTTTTATTATTTTGGGTTTGTCATTCTTGGATGAAAAGAAGTATTTTAAAGAAAAAGAAGAAAGAATATGAGGCAAGGCAAAAACTGAGATTTATGAAAAAGTCACAAATGGAACCTGAACAGATTCATGAGTGATGACCGAATAAGTAAAAATGGAGGAAAGACGCGTACCTTGAAGGGATTGGCCATGCCTACCTTGTTTTACTATTTAACTCTAACAAGTGGTAGTATGACCGGAACATAGAAAATGCTTAATAAATTTTTTAAATGAATGAGTAAATGAGGAATCAGTGCAAATATATGGACTAAGTGACTACCTCCAACCCACGTGGCAGGTCTGTCTGTCTCCAGATAATTCCCACAGGTGCATTAAAGCCTAGCGATAGCATCCTCACTCCTGATCCTAGTGAATAAATGAATCAGCAGCCTCTTCATAACTGAGAGCTCTCACTCACATTTTAGGGCTGCATCTACTGGGGGGGAAGACCTTCCATAAGACAAGAAAGACGATTGTCCAGTTAAACTGAACAGGTTCTTGGTGTTCCAAGCTGTCCTTCTCCTCTGAGTCTTTTTAAAGAATGGAAAAGTAGGGAAGTACGCTAGTTGACGATGAGGGACGTTTCAAACTATGTGCTGTTGGTTCAAAGTTGCTTGTGATCCATAGTAAAATGATCCTTTAAACAAATGGAAACAAAAATGCATCCATCATGTAAATCCCAGTACCCTTTCTCTGAGGTAAGACTACAGAACTATTCATATGAGAAATTTATGTAAGGAAAGTTACTATCTACATCACTCACAAGAGAAAGCTTTTAGTCGGGACCTAAACAAATTTGAGTGTCTAAGTCCTCTGCTTTGAAAAGTACTTTTCTAAGCCTCAGTGACTTGGTAATGCCTAAGTACAGACTTTTTGACCAGGAAGGTTTGGAGTCAGAAATGGACTGATGATTCAATCAAGCTTTAGGGTACTCGCTTCAAATATCACAGTCTTGTACTTTCACATAAAGCAGAGATATAACATCAAAAAAATTAATTACCACAAAAAGTTCTGAAAAACTAAAACAAAATCCTGTGGCGACAAAAACCGTATAAAAAGATTTCACATGCTCTGATTTACTCATAGCTGTGGGCTTCTTTAATGCTTTTCATATGATGCATTAGTTCAAACATCCCAGATTACTGAAATGCATATTACTGATTTAAGTAAACTTCTGTATAGACATTTTTTCTTTTTGCTAAATTTTGTCATATATTGGAACGTATGTGGAGACAGGAAAACTGGGTTCTACACTTAGCTCTGATTAGCTCAGGGCCTCTTGAATACGTCTTTTGCGTAGCTTAATTTCTCTAGGACCTAAATATGAAATGAACCGGTTTATCTCAAAGGCTGATCCTACCAGACCTTTCTCAGCTGGGTAAGGCCCCATGGAGTGGGCCTTGTTGTGGATGAATATTGAAAATTGAACTTAGCAGGGGATAATTGAACGCGTAGGTGCTAAGTTCACTAAGTTCTTACTCAATGAATCTAACCAGAACATCCCAATGGAAGGGAAGAATGGAGTAGAATGGGAATAGACTGAGATAAAGAGCGTGATTAGGGTAAAAGGTGAGACATTCTACTTGGGCCAGAAGAGCTTACAGATTCATGTTTCTCTACTTAACATGTCAATTCGGAGTACTCTGAGCAACTTCATTTGGGTGTGTGCTTGAGGGTTGAGTGGGAGAGAGTTGCAGATAAAAGTGCTATATCGATCCTAAAAAATCTGATATCCCCCTCCACCAGAGAGATCCTGCCTAGCTGTCAAACCTACAATTCTCAGCAATGTCTGGCAGGATTCCAAATCACAGTTTGCATTAGCTGGGTTTGGCTGGGCCAAGTAAGCTTACCACCTGCTCCATGGTGGGCTGTAGTAAGATAATTGCAACAGACAAGAAAGAGACCGTGTATAATGATGCCCACTGGCTTTATCTCTATGACTAGGCAACAACAAAACAGCCCTAAAACGGACTCTGCTCAGCCAATTCTATTTCCTTGACCATATCCGTTGACTGTTTAGATCGTGGGTACAATCTGTTTGAAATGGTGCTGGAGGATAACTGTCGGGGATTTTGAATCAACTACGCCAGGGCGATCTGGTTGTGTTCTGTCAGTGTGGTCACCATCCTCACTTCAAATTCTGTGACAAAACTGCTGAATGTGGAAAACTTAAATAAAGGAAAAAGGCTCTCGGCATGGATTCTAGATTGGGCTATCTATAGTGACTGGAGGTTCCTGGAAGATTAATAGAAAATGCTCGCTTTGATTCTCAGTGGAAGACTTCCCAGTTGCCCTGGGGAAAGGTCTATACTTCACATGCACACTTGCATTCTTGGGATGTAGGCAAGGGGAGATGGAGGGAACAAAGCCAGGAGTGGAAGGGCAAGGGTTCCATATATGTAAATGTTTCTACATAAGTTGATATAAAACACATGACTCTGAATGACTTCCAAAATGCTTGAATCCTATAAGACACACAAAAAAACGAATGATCTGAACACCATCTGTTTGTCCTTTTGGTACATGTGGTAATGGTCACTTATCTGACTACCTGTGGATATGGAAATGCATTTGAAATAATGAAGGACCCTCTGCTCGATTATAATGACAACTACCAGTGACATTTGTAACCTTAGCAGCAGGTTAGAAACTATTTATGTCCACTCCCATTAAGAATTTTACCTCTTTTGACACATCCATTTGGTTCTGTTTGAAAGAGAAAATCATTAGTCTGACCTAAAACCACAAATGAAGACCAACTTCTCTCAAGTAATTTGCATATGCTTAACTATTTATGAGTTCCCTGCTGAGCATCAAAAGTGGTTATCAATCTACCTACACCCCAAACTTCTACAGAACATTCAGTTTCTGTTAAAAGCATGCTCAATTCCCTATGAAATAAAACTTGAGGTCAGAAGCATACCTGGCAGTACTTTCTTTTCCTTGGGGAGCATTTTGGCATTTTCTGCAATGAATAAAGTGTATCCATTCATTCAACAGATATTTATTAAGTAGCTACAATATGCCCAGCACATAGTCTAATTTTGGAACATGCTTAGATCTTCAATAGTGTTATTAAAACTGATCTTATTTACCCTCACCTATTCGTTTACCAGTATTCACAATCATTACTTCCTTTTACCATAATTCAATTTGTCATTTGTTGCTAGATGGGCTAGATGACAAAAGTTGGCAAAATACAAAACATGGGACATCTCTTATTTGAAGCACGTGTACTAGTAGAACATGGGGTCTTTAAACTTATTCAACATAGCTCACAATAACAGCCCTTGAATATGTATCTTATCTTTTTCATTTGTCTATTTATTTCAAGTTTTCATGGTTTTGAGTTTTCCTCTGGTCTAAAACAAAAGCAGCAGTTAATATTGTTGTATTTAGTATCATTTCAGTGCATACAGTGGTGAGGCAGCAATCTTGAAGAAATTACTTCTGTAGCAAGTAAATAAGTTATTCATTGTGTTGTTGAAGGAGTTACACTTTCAACAGTCTATTATGCTCTGTTTATTTTACATTTTTCGATGCAAATGACTTGCCATCTTAACCTGGGAGTACATCAGAAAGAGAGCATTAAAATTTTCGTCCAAGCTACCAATGCTCAGTATATCTTCTGAAATTACATAGATCAAATACCAAGAAGATTGTTCAGAAACTACAGAATGGCATCAGAGAGATTTTGGAAAAGGTGATTTTACTTCTGACCGCTAACGACTTCTGAAGTCTTTAGTTCACAGCAAGAAAAATATTTTAGAAACAAAACAAATATATGTTTACTGATGCCTCTTTCAATTAGTCTCTGCTTTTTGTATAAAGAATAGAGTGCATTCTGGTTTTTATTTCAAAAATGCAGAGTATATTGAATTCCAGCTGACACTGCTCAAAGCAATTTTTAAGATTTTCTATTATATGATGAAAATTGTATTTACATTACCTTGCATCATATTTCTGATGTGTATAATTATCAAATAAACTATTTGGGAGTTATATGGGGAAACAGTGGGTGAAAACAAAAGAACCTAAACCACCTTCCTGGGGTTTCATTTGTTTTTCTTTCTCTCTTTCTTCATAAAGTGCTTATAAAATGGGCAAGTCTAGGGGAACTCTCTAATTTGTGGATGGTGGTTCCAAGCTGTGCCTATACAGTTTTATGACTGCTTAGCTCCAAAATGTATAAACACATTACCCTTCTACATAGCGAAATGCCCAGGAGAAGGCAATGTAAAAGAGATGAAGCAGAGGAAAATATATTGCATAATTTCCCTTTTTTTTTTACATTTAATTTAAAATTGATATAAAGTGATTTCAACTTTGAGGAGCTGGTGTACGCTTTCCACTTGCTGTTTCCTCATTTCCTCTCAGCTGCACTTGGCCAAGAAACCAATCCTACACAACTTCTGAGAAAGTCTTCTCAGGCGGGTCTTGAAGGAAGACATAGTTGCTCCTCTGAGAGTCAGCAGTTGAAGTTCCTATGATTTATTTTCAAGTTAAACAATTTTTGGTTTGAAGGGGGTGTGTGTATGTGATTCCCCATACCACAGCCTTAACTTTGCTATGCAAACCAACTTTTCAACAGACTTGCAAAGTTGAGCCAATTGCCAAAATACACTTGCTACATCAGCTTCAGAGCAAAATGTCTGGAGGTCAAATCCACTAATAATGGATCATTAGTATATTGTATATATCTAAGCAGTTGGTATGCAGTTGAAAGAAAATTCTGTTTGAGAGATTTTTTTGGCTAAGAAGCATGATTTTTTTGGGGGGTGAAAATGCATGATCTTGTGTTGATTAGCATAAAATACACTAGGAAAAACCCAGGAAAGTTTTTGATACATAGTAGGGTTCAGCTAGCATAAATTGGATTTGAAACTGAATGTTACAAGGTCTAATGTATTCCATGTTGTTGAGAAAAATAGCAAAATAGACTTCTGCTTGTGCAGAGGAAAGGAGTCTGCTTCTTGTCCCAACCATAGAGGTTAGCCTAACACAACTTTGACTCTGGTATCAAATCTACTGGGAATGTGGCCCTGAGAAGAAGAGCAAATAATCCAGACTTTGTTCATGCATATGAGAGGGGCTCAGAGCCGCGTGGCTATCACCCTTCTTTCCCTTGTGCAGCACAAACAAAATTCTTCAAAGGGTAGTTGGCTGTCACTGTTTCTGCCTCATCACCTCCATTTACTCTTCAAGGTGTTAAATCATCTGCTTACAGAGTGGCTTTTGCCTTCACTCCCCAAAACTCATGCATGGAAATTGTTCATTCCAAAATCCACCCAAGGAGCTCTGTCAGTGGCCAATGGAAAGATCTGCTTTCACGACTCACTTTTTGAGATCTGTTTGGGACATCACCGTCTCTTTGAAACATCCCTGCAGCTGATTTAGTTACTTCCTCCTCTGCATTCTCAGAAAAAATTGTTTATAACTCTCTTACTGTAGACACCCTGATGTGTTATAATTTGTCCATGTGCATAGTGGCTGCTCTAACCAGACTTTAAACTCCTTAAAAGCAGGAAATATTACTTATTCATTTTTGTAACACTAACATATAGTAGGTATACTGACCACATTGTAAAGGCACAATAAATACTTATTGAATGAGTGAATAATGGAGCGATCTCTGACCAGTTTTAGAATAGTGCTGCTATGTTCTGTGATGCAGTGTGCTCCATCACTTACATTAGGAAAAGGAATCAAAAGATGCCAATGATTTCTGGGCATGGCTTTCTCTCACTAGCACACAGCCTTCTTGAAATACTATTTTTGTTGTGTTGAACCTCTGTTCCATCACGCGAGTGACTAATAACATTAAGCATCCATGAGAGAGTCTTTAATGGCTCTTTTTAGGCTATGCTATCAAGCCAAAACTTCTTGGGATAGTCTAGCATTTTTAACATACTTTATTTTCCTAATACAGTCCACCAAAACTCATACATTGTATAGAAGATAGTGGTCTTTAACATCTTTGAAGTACAATTAATTTACTGGATGATCCAAAGGTAGTGAAAGGAAGGGAGGAAGGAAGTGGGAAAGGAAAGAAGGAAGGAAAGACCCATAAATGTATTTCTATTTCTTTATCAGAATAAGGGGAGTATTTCAAATTATAAATTCAGATTGATTTGATATTTGATGGCATATATGTTTAAATTGCTTGATAGTCAGAAACACCAAAACATAAATTAAAAACAGAATGTCAAACTGGAAAATAATTATAACAATAATTTAGGTAAAAGGTTATTTCCTTAAGGAAAAAAACACTTAGAATTAAATTAAAAAATTGACAAATGCCACACACACACATACATGCACACAGAAATTTGAATGGCCAGAAACCAGTTGAAATGATAAGATGATATTGTTTTATCTATAAATATGGTATTATCTTTTACATGTAAGTATGGTATAATTTGGTTTTAATCTTTAATATTTTTGACTTGTTTCAGTTTTGTTTAAGTTATACTAATCAGTGTAGGCTGTCATGTGTTGAAACAAGCATTCTCATAAACTGTTAGAGAGTTTAATTAGTATAAATTTTCAGAAGTGGAAAAATCCCTCATACTATTTTACTGAGAAACTCAGATTCTATACATTGTGCCAGTAAAATTAATCAAATAACAAAAAAAACCCAAACCAACAGAGAGTAAATTCTCTGGTCACATTTTTGAAACAGCATTGTGAACATACAAGGAGATGCCAGCTGTTTGCAACCTGGGGGAGGACCCTCACTAGAACCCAGCCATACTGACACTTGGGCTCTGACTGCCAGCCTCTAGAACTGTGGGAAATAAATCTTTGTGCTTAAGCCACTCAATCTACGGTAATCTGTTACAGCAGCACAAAGTAAAACAACAATCTAGGGCTCAGACCCCACGGGATTGAATGTCGGGTCACACCATGAGATAAGTCACCAAGCCTGCACACTGGATTCTACAGCTCATCCCACTAACCTCCATCTTCTGCTTCTCCTCAGGAAGAAAGGCCCACAGGAACCACAGAGGACCTGCTCCCCGTCCTATAGATCTGTGAGACACATAGGGAGGACGATGGTGACAATGAAAAAGCGCTGCTCAGATCTCCTGCTGCAGGAAGCATAACTGATTGATCTCCTCAGCCGCTGCCCTTGTGGATCTACTGTTGCATTTGCACTAATACGACACTATCCACAGGCTGCTTCTACCAAAGAATGAGCACACCTAAGGTTCTGATGCAAGCCCAGTCCTGTGCTATTCAGGACTTCTTTAAAGTGTGTCTTTTGCTCAAGAACTCCCCTCCTTTGGCCTGGCCACAGCTTTCTTAGAACTGTGCAGCCATCTGAGACTGCTTCCCTGGCCATGTTTCCTTCCCTTTCCCCATCACAGGGTTCAGACGACCTCACTGTCTGAAGATGCCCCTACCTTGTGTGGCTCCCTCACTTTTGCTCACAAGTGTTTTCCCAACAAATCTCTTGCATGTCTATTCCTGCCCTGGCATCTGACTCTCAGAGGGCCCAAACTAAAAACCCTTCAAATTCAATGAAAAAAGAACAATCTCGGAATAATAAAGAGATATCAACATTAAAACAATCTGTGAAAAAAATTCAAGTTGATTTTTTAATCTTAGAAAGAATATTAGTGCTGAAAAATATGAATCTAATTATAGGAAAGGAAATATAATAGACATAGATTGATCCAGAAAGACCAATATCAGATAAATAAAATCTAGAAAGTGAACAGAGCAGAGAAAAAAATTAAAGAGAATTTCTAAGCACTGATAAGAAACCCAAAATCTACATTGAAAACTGTCCTACTGGATTAATGAAAAATGACCCACTTATAGTCAGGCATTTTGAAGTTTGAATATAAAGACAAGAGTTAAAGCTTTCACGTGACAGAACATGTCTACGATGTAAATGTAAATCACAAGGGCAACGAACTTCTCACAGCCGTCGCAGATCCTAAAAGACTAGAAATGAATGAATTCAAAATTCTTTTTTTTTTTAAAGATTGGCACCTGGGCTAACAACTGTTGCCAATCCTTTTTTTTTTTTTTTCTGCTTTATCTCCCCAAACCCCTCCCCGTACACAGTTGTATATCTTAGTTGCACATCCTTCTAGTTGTGGGATGTGGGACGCCGCCTCAACGTGGCCTGACGAGCGGTGCCATGTCCGCGCCCAGGATCCGAACCCTGGGCCGCCGCAGCGGAGCGCGCGAACTTAACCACTTGGCCACGGAGCCAGCCCCTGAATTCACAATTCTGACAGACAATAATGTCCCACCTGAAATTGTAAGCCTAGCCAACTTACTAATCAAGTGTGAAGATGCTAATAATTTGTTAAGTGGCAGGAACTATATGAATGATTCATTTAGTCTTTAACAATCCTATGAATAGATGCTATTAATATACCCATTTTGCAGATGAAGAAACTGAAGCAAAGAGAGGTTTATTAACTTGCTCAAAGGCACAGAACTAGAAAGTAGCACAGTTAGAATCCAAACCCAATAAAATTGAAGCTGAAGTCAATACTTTGAACTATGTTGCATCTCAATACACACAGTGTAGGTTGTAGACATTTGTAATCACACAGTCAGAAAATTTGTGGTCTATGCACATTTGCTTAAAAAGTTTTTCAAGATGTTCAGAAAAAGAATGGAAGGAAACATAAAACAAAACGTAACTGTGATAGACAGAGCAATCTTCCCCCACCCCTGCAAAGATATCCATGCCTTTATTCCAGGAACTTCTAAATGCGTTATTTTTTATGGCCTGGCCAGAGGGTTTTTGCAGGCAGGATTAAGTTAAGGGTCTTGTGATGGGGAGATTGTCCAGGTGGGCTCAGTGTAATCACAAGCTTGCAGGAAGGAGGCAAGAGAGAAGAAGAGTTTCGAAGATGCTATGCTGCTGGATTTGAAGATGAAAGAAGAGGCCACTGCAAGCTGGAAAAGGCAAGGAAATAGACTCCCATAGAACCTCCAGAAGGAATGCAGTCCTGATGACCCACTTTGGAATTCTAACTTCCCAAACTATAAGATAACAAATTGTGTTAAGTCCCTTATTGTGTGGTGATTTGTCACAGTAGCAACAGGAAACTAATAATAAAATGAAGAGTGGCAGAGATATGGGGTCCAAGAAGGAAGACAACTTAGCTCAGAAGGTGGTTGAAGCCCAAGATGACAGCTTTGCAGAAAGCCTGGAAGCAACGATCTTAGGTTGGAGGAGTTGGACACAGGGCTTTGTAAAGGAGTGATTCTGGAAAAAAAAGATAGTATGGTCCTATCAGAAAAAAAATAACAGAATTAATATAAGAAAGACTTAGCATGAAGAAACAAAAAGTGATTAGAAACTTCTGAAAAGCATATCAAGTAAAGGAAATGTACTCATATATATAACTCGTCTTGGCATAAAACTACACCCACATCATCGTAATGTAAATATTCTTTATTGATTTTACTAAAAATAGCAATATAATTGCATTGGAAAGATGAGGCAATGGAAGGTAAGGTTTATTCAAATATAAATCTTTATTTGTCATTAGATAGTTAATGGATAATATCTAAAATTAGTAAATCAATAAAGAAGAGCAAACGTATTTGGAGACATAGAAGTTATCACTTGAGAAAAAAGAGCTAAAAGGAGCTGCTATCGGGCCGGTGAGATGAGGAGGAAATGGAGGAGAGGATATGATGTTGTTGTTGCTATGTCGGTATTATTTTATTTTTAACAACATGAAAATTAATTTAATATAACTTTAATTTATAAAAAGAAAGATGAATAAAAATGTAAAATTAATACAGTTAAATGAATGATTCATGATTTGTGATAAATAAAGGATTAAACGAACATTTAACTGAGATTTTACACACAAAAACAGACATCACAAAAATGAGATTAGTATTGTGATTCTCTAAAATTTTTGCGTTTTTTGAAAAGACAAAAAAATATATAAAATTAAAAACAAATGGCAGTGGGAAAAATATATTTGCAAAAAATATGACAAAGAATGTATAAAGAATGTTTTGCAAATAATAAGAAAAGTTCAAACATTCCTATGAAAACACTGGCAAAGTACATGGATAAGTCAGAAAAAATATGAATGATCAATAAACATAAAAATAAGTTTAACCTCTGTAATAGCAAAATTTATGCATATTAAAACAAAAAGTAGGTACTTGCTTTTTACTTATAAAAATTATAATGATAAAACTGATGAATGGTAGTTTAGTGATGTGAAAACTCTTATAAAAGACATGAGAAGGAAAAATTAATGCTGCTTTTCTGAAAGCAATTTAGCAATATATATAGTCTTGAAAGGGTTCTACCCTTTGAACTAGTAATTCCCCTTCTAGAAATCTCTTCTGAGAGAGTAATAGGCAATGGAGACAGAAATTTATGTGCTTGAACACAGTGTTGCTTATAACAGTGAAAATTGTAAATAATTTAAATGTGCAACATTAAGAGACCGTTTTAAGAGATTACAGCATACATATTGTGCAGCCATTAAATTTCTTGTTTATGAGATTATTTGACACTGAAAAAACTTATAAGATACGCTGTTCAGTTAAAAAAAATCTAGAACAGACACACGCACATGCTATACATTCCCAATGTATTCATATACATGAAAGACTGAAAATATTCCAAGTATTACATTTTGTTACATATGATGTTAGCATTTTTAATTTTAACTGCATGCTTTTTCTCATTTTTCTACATATACTTATATAAAATAATGAAAAACCAACGAATGAACAGAATTACAATACAAAGAGTGTTTTATTTCCTGGGGCTTATGATTTTTGCTTTAGAATTCTTCGAGGACAGTAATTTCTCTACCAAAATAATTGGTGACCTAAAGCAAAGAAATTGCCTCTTACTCGAGCACAAACTTCAGAAGAGTGTACTTCTTTACTACTTGATTTTCCGGTGATGTCATTATCTACCAGCCCCTGCCTTCACTTCCCTCCCCATCTAAACTTGTCCCCAAGGTCACTAATCTCAAATTCCTTACTAATATGTTCACTTCGCTCTTTCTCTTTCAACCACACCCATCAAGGCACTTGCTAAGCCCAGATAAACAAAACTATTTACTCCACCTCTTTCTGCTCTTGGGATACTGAAAATATTCAAAGAAACACATGAAAACTGATTGATTACTTTTCAAATTTACATTTATGCTCATCCTTCTCCTTGACTTCCTCTCTTTCTCTTTCTCTCCCAAACCCTCATTCCTCCTTTCCCAAATCTTCTCTCTTTCCAGTAGCAAATCATTCCTTTCCAGCTAGAAGGAGGACAAGTCTTGCCCAGGTTGCATCCCATAAGATCTCAACTGTGAAGCATGCAGAATATGGTGAGAGGCAAAGGTTCACCAGGAATGGCAAGGCTGGGCTTGGGCCTGCTAAGGGGCTGTGAATTGCTTCTTGGGGGAAAATCTAGCAATGTGCAAACAGGTTTGGATGGCTAATATTCCACCAACCTGGAGGCAGTGTACCAGCATGAACTAAGTCAAGAGGAAGACTCTCTAGGTTTGAATCAAGGTTCTACCACTTCTTAGCTCTGTGACTTTGTAACAGTTATGTACTTCTAGGGCCTCCGTTTCCTCCTGTGTGAATTGGGGTTTCACATGACTCATATTACTGTTACCACAGAAAGTTTGTATAACGATTCAGAGTAAAATCTAAATAGTGTAATGCCTCCACAGTAAATACTCAATATTTGTTGTTATTATTAACTCTATCATTATCTGACTGATCTGATAGAGTTTCTATAACCGGATTCATATAGTCAGACAAAAAGTAATTGTGTCATCCTTGTTTTCTCTGTGATTTAAAGCCAGAATTCAGTGACTCAGCCAGGGTACACTAGAGGAAAGACACAGCTCCTGGAGCCTGAGTACAGCACTAGCTTGACTAAGATGAGCTCTGGGTGAGCCTGCTGATTGAGGTGAGCTTGTGAGAGTTGTAATGAGGCAACCAGCACAGCCTACACAATCACAGAAAGCTTCCCTGAAGAGGAAACATTTAAGATTTGAGAGGGAGCTGGCAGATAAAAATGGAGCAAGGAAAGAAAAAGCAGTTGCGAAGGCACTGTGTAGAAAGGAATCAGCACAAACAGAAATAAAAGTCCAATGGAGTTAGTATATGGTGAGCAAGAGAGTAAATGGGTCCTGATGAGGCTGAAAAGACTGACAAAACCCAAATCACTCAGCCTCCGTAAGCCATACTAAGGTGGTCAAAACAAGACCTGGGGAGTGTGGACGGAAAGGGAAAAAGATTCTTCTAGGATGACTTCTGTATTCCCTTTACCTCAAATTCCTATTGATTTTGAAAGATAGTCATTCCCCGTGACCAAGCCAATCCTAACCAGTAGTGGAAATGGAGCTGAAATACACACACACACACACACACACACGTACACACAAGAATAAATCATCTGAAGAGATTAGGAATAGGCAAATTAGAAGAGACGAACAGGTTCCTGGACATCCTTTGTTGAAAGTCATTCCCCTGTGGTCCTCAGTGGCACAGAGGGTAACTAAACTGGTGTTTATAATACCAGGGGAGCTGAGGAATGTGACTGAGGCCCAAAGGAGCCGCCAGTCTAATGGGATATAAAAATGTTAAAGAGATCGGGAAAGGTGGAGTTGTTCGGATGCCTCTCATGGCTCCAGGAAACACCATGAGTAAATAAGACAAACTTGCCTCCCCAGTTGCTAGAGTACAGACAAAAACAAGATAAAACATAGCCATGGTTACCAGATGGCCTTTTCATAGGAATCATACATACCCTGAGAGTCCTGAGGAATTGGCTACTGATTGCCAGAAGCATGAATTTGCCAGTTGCATTGGGAACAAATGAGAAGACTCGGTGGCGTCTAAAAGGTTTAGGGACACCTCACAACCAAACCCCTGAATCACTTCTCGTCGTCCTACGTTTCCCCCTGGCTTGTTGACCAGGCCTAATATGAAGGTATATACACAAGGAGAATCTACATTTGATTCAGATTGATTGTGACTGAAGCAAAGTGACTAATAGAAACAGACTGAAAGGAACCCGGAGCAGCAGACTCAGAATTCCTTTGGCAATGATCATATGTATGCATTTAATTCATATTTATTGAGTAACCACTATGTGTCAGACTTATTCTAAAGCATTAGGTAAAAGGACAGTGAACAAAACAAAAATCGGTTTTTTTTTTTTTTTGAGGAAGATTAGCCCTGAGCTAACTGCTGCCAGTCCTCCTCTTTTTGCTGAGGAAGACTGGCCCTGAGCTAACATCCGTGCCCATCTTCCTCTACTTTATACATGGGATGCCTACCACAGCATGGCTTGCTCAGCGGGGCCATGTCCACACCTGTGATCCCACTGGCGAACCCTGGGCCTCCAAGAAGCAGAACGTGTGAACTTGACCACTGCACCACCTGGCCGCCCCCAAATCTTTATCCACATTTATCTTTTAATCTAGTTGGAAATGGTAATGCAGATTTATGGTGTAGCTTTCATGTTGGATTGTGGCTTTTATCATAAGCAGCCAAGTACATTTTTGCTTAGTAATCTGTTTGGTCTGAGGGCCCTCAAGGTTCTATTTCGTCTTGTGTCATCTGCATGCCATTGTGTCACATGCAGTGAGATGAACCCTGCTCTGATGAATGCATTAAATGGGCCTGATCAATCAGCAGGCAATTTGGTCTACGCTGTTTTTCTCACCCTCCAGAATAAACCTCATCATGTGACTATACCAGTGGAGAGAAAATTCTCCA
This sequence comes from Equus quagga, assembly GCF_021613505.1. Classification (NCBI taxonomy): domain Eukaryota; kingdom Metazoa; phylum Chordata; class Mammalia; order Perissodactyla; family Equidae; genus Equus; species Equus quagga. The sequence goes on along the minus strand of NC_060284.1, from coordinate 19,047,626 downwards.
CATTTTCCGAGTTTATCATACATGGGCTCTTCTTTAAAATAGCAAGTTGTGAAAGTAAAATGATAACTGAATTTTGGCTTGGTTTGTGTTTGCCTTAAAATAAGTAAAATGAAATCTCCAAATTTCCCTAATTATTTTGCCATCTATTGAATATATAATTGGAATAGATAGACTTGACAGCTCAAAGAATTACTACAGAATCCTGGAGATTGTTGCCTATTCCATTTGGACAGAACAAGCGGAAGTTATCGGAACCCCCTTGCCTACTAATTTTTTTAAAAGAAGGGTTGTTGTTATATCTCAGGATGAGTTTCTCTGTTCATTAAGCATTTGTTAGAAATCACTGAGGTTTTGTTAAATTATACAGTTTGACAAATTCAAAAGATGGATGAGTCATAGGCAATGACTGTTAATTAATAAATAGTTAATAAATCATTGAATGGCCTTCCTATTTATACTATTTATTCAGCAAATCTTTATTGACAGTCTACTGCGCTCTAGGCTCTTGACCTCAGAGAATTTATAACCCAGACTAGAGTCAAAAAATAATCACATAAATACGTATATAATTACAAATTATATTAAATGTTACGAATAAAAGTTCAGAATACTTTGAAAATATGTAAAAGGAATAAAAAGTGCCATTTATAGGGATGGATAAGTCTAGAAAAGTGGCAGATTTGGGGAGGTCATGAGTTCTGTTTTAGACAAGTTAAGGGCAAGATGCCTATGAAATTTCCAATACAGATGTTGCATCAAAAATTCTACAGCCACTTTTTTTTTCCGCAAAGAAAAGATTGATATATTACAGTAACTAGAAAGCAATTATTTATCTAATAAAAGAATTTTTAAATAATTGGTAAAACAGTTATTGGATATGTGCTAGTTTGGGGCTGGAAGCAGTGAATTATAAACAATGGGTGGTCATAACTCTGCTCTATGCATTTCAATTTGGCAAAATGCAGTACAAAGATACTGTTTCTCCAAAGTTGTTTTGATTGTACAGATCAACATAATGTGCTTGGCACACAAAATGTATTTACTCCTTGTCAGGGAAAAAACACAAAGACAAATACCAAAGGATCTTTATTTGACACTGCTTGATGACCACAAGTCTGCTGTCCTATAAATAAAGTATTACCCCCAAGGTCACAGATTTCTCTCAGGGAAATTATCCAGATGTCTTGGCACAAACAGATCAACTTTTGAATGGTGAGAGAACAGCATGTCATTCTGGGGAAGTCAACACTGAGCATTCTGATCTCAGTTAAGTTGCCTGAACTAAGACTGGAGGCTAAGCAGTAAGAAGTAAAACACATTGGCTGAAAAGGCAGAAATCAGAGTGTTTTCTGAATTTCCACCAAATTGGTGGAAAGCCAACTTCTAAAATAGGAGCTCTTCAGTAGGCAGGTTCTGTACCAGCTCTGTAATAGGAAGCTTAAAAGATCATCTACTAATCTGAATTTCTATGAGGAAAAGCACAGCTACACTTGCAGGCAAGTGCTTCCTAGACTGTGAAAGATCTTAAAGGTAACTGCTCACACTTTCAACTGTGATGAGGTGGTGAAAACTGACGTCAAACCCTCAGCACGGGTGCTGTAAAGATGTTTGACAGCCCTGGAGTTCAAAGACTGATGTGCTTTCTTCCACTGGCTATACATATTGAAACGAAATAAAAATCTTGAAAGAGAAATATTCTGAGAACAGGATCATTCAATTTATAAGCTTATTTTGACTTCTTGAAAAAGAAAAGAGGTAAAAAGAAAAAAGAAAAGAAAAAGAGATTCAACCATTACTTTTTCTGCTGATCTTGAGGGCAATTATATTACTTTTGAGTATAATTTAATTTGTTTAAAAATAAGAAAGGGAAGAAGGAAAAAGAATGGAAGAAAGAAGGGAGGGAGTGAAGGAGAGTGGGAGGAAAGAAAGAAGGGGGAAGAGGGGACAGACGAAGGGAAGGATGAAGCAAGGGAGGGAGAGACGGAAAAAGAAAACATTGAAATCTTAAAAGTGTAAGGAACCTTAGAAGCGTTCCATCTCAATTCGGTCTCAAATTTGGTAATCCTTTCTTCCCCGCTAACTACCGTTCACCCATCTTCTTGATCAATCACAGTGAAAGAGAATCCGATCCATTCCCTTGTTAGACATGTCTAATTTCTTATTGAGTTTTTCTTTAGGTTGAATTTTAGTTTGACTTCTAATAACTTTACTCATTGGTCCTAGTTCTACCCTCTAGACTTACCAAGCTATGTCTACTTTCTTTTTCTCATGAAGGCCATTCAGGACATGAAGCCCTGTAGTCTCAGACACTCAGGACCCTGATCCATGAGGATGCCCAGTCTTAGCAGAAGCACAGCAGGCAGAAGCAGAGCATCTCACAAAGGGAATGCAGCTTTGGGAGCAGGCTATGACATCATTCCGACTAGAGAAAATATTATAGCTGGACCCCTGTGTTGTCGAGCATTTGTTAAACATTAAACAGTGAGGCCCATCTCCACAGGGAAACTAGAAACAACTGCAAATGGGGTCAGACTTGCTCAAGGGAGCCTGAGGCAGAAGCATTCTGACAGGAACAGAAAGGATTGATGTTTCTGATGCAGTTAGCAAGGCAGCTCTTACATTTGCAGTTTGGTTCGGTAACACTGGAATGGTTTGATTCTACTGAAGCTGAAGCAGAAAGTCTGTTCACAAGGGCATTGTTTTGTGCCATGCAGGGAGACAAGGAACTAAAGAATTCATGAAGGAGACGAGAAGATGGTGAACGCAGGGGAGCCTCCAGCTCCGGGCAGACTAACAGGAAGTTCCACAGCAGCTCATGTGCAGGCCCTCAAGATGATGGATGAGCCCTGGGTAGGGACTGCAAACCCGGGAAGCTTAGTGAACTCAAAGCTCAGTCACGGGAAGGAAACCAAGCTTGAAGATAGCATGTTTCTTACAGAAAAAGGATCATTTTTTCCTCCAGAATTTCAATAACAGATTTTCTACTGCCACAGTTGAAATTTTGACACAGGAAACAGGACACTGAGAGCAAAGGTTTCAAATATAACAACTAAAAATTTCAGAATAATTTCTTTGCTTCTATGATTAGAAAAGTTCTCTACATCCAAACCCACTGGATAAAGCAGAGGGAACAAAATGCCTGAGAAATCAACTTCAGATAAAAAGCAAATATAACCAGAGAACCAGTCAAATAGGACTAAATGCACATGGATTATGATGATGTCAAGAGGCAAGTTACATCTAATGGAAATAAGCCACCAGCTTGCAGGCTCTCTGACAATTAAGACAGATTCTGATGGACATGTTCACAACCCTAGTGAGAGGAATGGATAGGAAATGCTTGGGTCCACACATCAGATCTGAGACAGCCTCACTAATGTTAGTCCAGCGCTAAGAGGAGGAAAAGCTAATGCCATTTTCTACAGTTCTATGATTACAAATGAAATGTTAATAGAATCAGGATAGAGAATTTTGCAAGTGAAGCCAAACGAGAAAAAAATATTATTTGCATTCACAATACTAGTCTTGGTGAAAAAGGTGGTAGGTGGTTTTTATGTTACTAAATTAGGTAACATTATTTTTAGAAATTACATCTTTTGGGTGGGTTCCTCAACTCACAATGAACTCTCTCAATGATTCCTTTACCTTCTGAAGCAAGCCCCTGATAACCTTGTTTGTATTTGTCCCCAATTTAGAACAATCATATTTCCCATAGAAATTGAGCAGAGGGAATTCTAGTTCAACCTGGACTGTGTTTTGAATGGGGTGATATAAAGTTGGGCATCTGCCACGTGGTCTGAGAAGTGAGGAAAAGCCTGCAGAGGGAGAAGTCTGCAACAGAAATGCAAAGAGAAGCAAATATGAGATGCACAGAATCCTTTCTAGTTTATGGTTCCAATTTACTTTGTAGTTCCAAATTTCTTCCAGACTAAAGGACAACAGATACCTTCCAATATTTTTAATGAGCTATCTCTATATTCTTTTAATAAACATCTGTCTTTTGCTTTAACTAATTTTGGTATTTTTTATTGTTGTTATTGATACTTAGAGTCCTACGTACTTTAGATAGAGCAGTACTCCTGGTTTTGAGCAAGATTTTCCACCTAACTGCAGGTGTGAAATCGTGTTTTTTACCAATGCTTCCTGCAGTCAATGTGAACAGCCTAGCATAACCCTGGGCAGGGCAAGCCCCTCAGAGAAGGCCCCTGGCAGAATCAAGCCTGTTGATTCAATATACCCAAATTGAATATACCCATAGATGAAGAACTGTTTATGTGTTTGGACACTAATCTGGGCGCCAGGGTTTTGTTGGTGGACAAGACACAGTCCTAATTCGCAAGGAGACTGTGAAGTCTGTGGAGAAAACCAAAGAGGAAATTTCAGTGCAGTGTGGTGAGTCTTAGAATTAAACCTGGAGGATATGAGACCACAGAGAAGGGACATCTATGCCAGCCTTTAGAGATTCAGAAAGGTTTCCAGGGGAAATGAGGCATAAAGCAATATCCAAAAGATAAGAAGGAGTTAAGCCAGATTAAAACCTAGGGTAAGCGGAGCAGATTCCTAGGCCAAAAGCATGTTCCAAGATTTATAGGCAAGAGTTAGCATGAGTAACTTTCCCTGTGGCTGACACCTAAAATTCGACCGGTGGAGGAATAAAGGAACTGGTGAGAAATAAAGCTAAAAAGAGCAAAGTCCAGATCCAATGTGAGGACGTTGAATTTGATGCTAAAGGCAATGGAAAATCTTTGATGGATTTCAAGCAGATGAGTTACACAATCAAAAGTGTGTTTTGGGAAGATCATCCTCTCCTAAACGGGTGAGGGAATGGCAAGGCTGCTTTCAAAAAGATCTGGAGAAATAAGCTAGTTCACTAACCCACACCAAACATGATGATACCCAGGAAGAATAGAGTAAGCCTGAGGATTGAGAAAATGAAAAAACACAGTGAGCTAATGCTTAAAGCATTCTGCTCAAGAGATTGTACCAAAAAATCTGAGATAAAGGGTCAGGTCACTTCTTGCCATGATCCAAAAACAAAAGGCTTTGATGCCAAATATAACCATATCAGAATATCTCAAGAGTTGCTTTCTGTTCCAGAAGAAAACCGACAGTCTTGGTAATTTTTAGTTATCTGAGCCTGAAAAGGCTCCAAGACTGGATTGAAAACTTTACTTAACCACTTTACTGCCACATAAGTTATGAAGCCTGGGGCCGGCCATAAAGATGTTAATTTAATGAATATTCATAATCAATAAATATTCATTAAACAACATTTCCGTTCCAGGCATGCTGTTGCTCCTGGCAGGTCCCGCCTGCATGGCAGAGTGCACTTGTTAAATGAGTGTTGCTCATCGCAGAAACACCTTATGGGATTTCATGAAAGAAGCTGCATTCATCTACAATACATACAGATGTGTAGAGACAAGTTTGAACAAATTCTGTTCAAAAGAAAAAAAATGCTTTCCTCTTTAATACAATGCTTGTGTTTCACACGTCAAATGTGTGGCCAAATATGCGAAACTCTGTGGGGGAAATCAAGTAGACTTCAAAGGGTTTTATTTCTATCTCTATATGCTGGGTAAGTAAAACACAGTGGTCGCTACCCAGCTCCATGGCTGCCTGGTAGAAGCCAGTTTTTAAATGCAAATGGAGAGTTGTGAGCATAAATGCTCGAAAAATATTTTTGTCATTGTACGATGGCTTTTGAGAAAGCCATCCTTTTACTGTTAGATGAAGTAGCTATGATGCTGTATGCAGTTCACTTGGAGTATGTGTGTTCTATAAGGTAAATTATTTTTCTAAAAAATGAAAACCAGTACTCACAAGTGTTTCTCATCGAGAACCCAGAAGAATTCTACATGACCACCACCCAAAGAATCTTGATATGTTCTTACATACTGATAATAATTTACAAAACCTGCTGGATATTGTCAGTAAACAAAGAAATACTATGATACAATGTTATCTGCTTCAGAATTTCCTGCTTAAATAATACTGTGTAAAGAAACAAATATTCAACACTTTTCTACATTTTTAAGATGCTGCAAGACCCTTGCTTTCAGTTGATTCCATAGGTGGCTTCAGGGAAACAATTCTGCTCTGTTGTGTTCTCCAAGCATGATGAGCTTCCAGTTAGTACATAGTAATATCATCCTTCTTTCAGATATCCAGCTTCTTCCCCTAACCTGGATATCCACAGGCGTCCCTCTAATTGGTGGGCAGTTAAGCAGATAGGAAAACTCCAGTTGTTCTGCCACTATGCTACCAGTTCAGTGAAAACAGAAGGATCCCTGACAAAGAGCATCTTTAGCCCTGGGCTTCAGGCTTTTTAAAGGAGTGAGCCAAGAAGCTTTGGAAGACTCATAGAAACTTAATGGGAAATTCAGTGAGTTTTGTTTGTTGTTGTTATTGCCATTGTTGTTCTTGTTGATTTTCATTATTGTGCAGGTTCTTTCATAAAACCTCCCTCCACATACTCTCAGCAGCCTTCATTCCGAGAAAAATGAGAGTTTGCCTGTCCATAGCGCAGGTTTCTCCAGTTCTCATGATTTGACCCCTTATTGTTTTTCTTCAAATCCTGGAACTTTGATTAATACTTGAGTATTTGGGGTAAAATGCTAAGGTTCTTAATTCAATAGAGATGACATTTACTGCCATGCACCTTGACAGTCTATGAAAAGAAAATGTGAGAGGTGACTAGTTGGTGGAAAGGGCTTATTGCCTCAAGCGTGCAGACGGAATAACAGCCTGAGCTAGGGCACGCTCTCAAAGGAAGAATGATACCCCTATACTTTTCCACTTTGCTTTCTGAGTGAACCTTCTCTAAATAGTCCTTATATCACATTATTTTTCTTTTAAGAAGAAACATATAGAAACCACAGAACTCTCATGACCAAGGTAACTGCCAGTCAAGTCTAGGCCACTAATTAGCCAAATTAAATTTTTCATATACTCAACAACCAGTCTCACTATTGGGGACACGCTATTCCTTGAAAGGAGGTTCTAATGTCCATCCTATTACCTAGCAATTTTAATTGCATCATGTGGCATAACATTAGTTCTATAAGTGAGTTGCTTAAGCTTTCTCATGAATAGTAATTATAAAATATAATAAAGTTTTAAATACAAATTATAAGAAAAGAAAAGTGAATTCAAACACTTTTCTTGGAGACATTTCAATCCAGCTTTGTCTATAAATTTCATTTTCTTCTGTCAGAGAATGGAAAACTACAGTGGGAAACTTCCATCTAAATTGGCTCCATGTGACACTGTATTTTACACAAGTGTCTTTTAGGGAAGTGTAATGAAATGATTTGAAAACTATGTGTTGCTAATAGTGTCTTTGTTACTACGATGAGTTTGTCTCATTACAAAGTTCCTTTGATCCGAGATCTTGACGATCTGTGTAACTTAGCAATACACAGGTTATTTCTTGCTCCTAATCCATAGGAAGATAACATTTCCAAGGATATTTCAAGATAAAAAAATGAGTTAAAAAACCAAAAGTATGAATATCAGTTCTGTCTTGTAGGACAACTCCCTAGTCACTATAAGTATTGCATTCTATGTAACAAAGCCCATTCTTCTGGAATGCCACATAAAAACTGTCTTCTGGAGCAATGCAACAAGGTGGTAAAGATGAAGGGATTGTGTTTTCAGACTCAAATCCTGAGCCGCTTACCGGAAATTTTACCCAATTCGAAATGGTAGTAGAGAATTAAATATTGTAATATTTTCATTGGGGTAGACAGTCTTTCCGTTGATAAAGCATTCTAAGAAACTCTTTTTCAAATATGCTTCATAAACTCCTTTAACTAAAAACTCCTATCCAACATAACTGCTCTTCTCCAGTTTTTTTTCCTCAAGTAAGACACAGATATTCTTGCCACCTTGACTTTGCTGCAGATGTGTCTCTCCCCACTACTTGCTCTCCATTTTTCTAAGCCAGGAGTTGCAAACCCAACACTGTGAAATAGCAGCTTGTAAGCAACTAAGGTGTCACTGAAGCTGGAGAAACGGAGTCAGATTTTTTGAGCATTTGCGCTCACAACTCAAAACAAAACCCAGCGAAACAGCGACAGCAGCAAACCTTCTTACCAACAACAGGTTGTCTTTTAGCTTGTTTTAACCCATGAGAAGCCAGTCAGTTACCCTTGGTCTAAATCCTGCTGTTCAAAGCTGTTAACTCTTGAGGTGCTGCAGTAGGTGGAGCCAAAGAGCTGGAGCAGGGCTCAAAAGGAAGAGGATGTCTTCCACTCTCATGATTCTGCTATATATGGCTTGGAGAACCAAAGATGTGAAAAAGAGTGATGTCAGAGCTTGTATCCTGAGGGACGTTGTCTCTAATTCTCTCAAGATCTTTGAACAAATCATATCCTGTCATCTCAGGATCTTTGCTGGGCTTGTTTGGAAACATCTCCTTCAAAACCAAATAACTTTTAATTGCTCTCATTACCAGGTTACTGATACAACATAAAACAGCTATCAGCCAATCATGTCTATCACATATTTAATGGGAAGGCTTATCAGCCGCAGAGGAACCTTAATTAATTAGGTATTCTCCATTGTAAAGTAATACACAAACATTCAGATCACACTTACATGAGATAAGCAGCATGAGTCATACTACAATAATAGACTGGGTATGTGACGGGAGAAACTGAGACTAAGTTAAAAATGATTCATTCAAAGACACAGGAATGATCAAGGACACAACTCAGAAGGAAACTTGAATTTTCCAGCCTCCCGTTTTGGTTTTCAGAAAGATCTTCCGTTACCACCAGGGGCAGCAATAGCAACCAAAGGCCCTTTGGAAATTAAGAGTTTTGCTTACAGATTTTAAGTTCACAGAAATGAAATTTAAAAAGCAGCTGCAGAACATAATAGAGATAGCTGAGTCTGCAAACTGGAAAGTGAAAATCTAGTTGGTTTTGTGATCTCCATTCCCCTAACTAAAGGGCGAGTGGCATCCATAGCACCCTCAAGCCAGCTATATTTTGGAAAGATGAAGCGTGTATGTCAGTCTGCAAAACAGCACGGCTCTGTTAGCCTCTGCTCGCTTTATCCTGAGCCAAAAAATGTAGATCTGATAGCATCTGTTTCCACTACCCATGCTATCCCAATCATCAAAAAAGCATAAGGGTTGGGAAGGAAGTTCTGAAATCTTTCACATGCCTGTTCCTTACCAGGAAAGCCACTTTCTTCCATGCATTCATTCTGTTTCCCTTACTTGTGTCTGACTCACATGTTCAAGTGGCAGATAACTTAGGAGGAAGTGACGGGAAAAAGGGTAAGGGTTAAGGATTGTATTTGGTTCTGTAATTATAAAAAAAAGATGTCAAACATTTTCAAATGGAAACTAAACAGAATGGTCTTTAAAAAGAGACAGAGAGAAAGAAAAAGGAATATCATCATCAGATTCTGTGAAAATTGTATTAGAATATATTAGACCAGGCATAAGAAATTTAACTTTGTTGGAAACTTTCAGGAGTCAGATGAAAATGTCTTAAAATAGAGAGTAATGAAAAAGAGAAGGAAAAAAATACATTTACTACATTAGTTTCCTTGTGGAAAATGGAAATGGAGAACTGAGGATTTCTGAAAGCAAATGCATACAGTGTCATTCTCTTTCTTGCTGTTAGTTTTTATTTTATTTTTCTTTAAGCAAAGGCAAGAATAATTCTCCAATAAAGGCTGGGAAGATGTGAATTAATTGAGAGAAAATAAAAATTTGTATAACATAGTCAAACCAATGTGCTCATTCTTTCATCTCAAATAACTCAATATATGTGGCAAGAAGATGGGCAGAGGATCAAAGAGGGGCATTTAAAGGGGAAAAAATGCTTTTTTTGTTTTGTTGTGCGTGACCTTGAAGAATCGGTTGACATTCTTAACCAGTTAGAACATTAAAGGATATATAGGAATATTTTGAGCATTAGGTTGTTATGGAAAGCGCTTTGCAAAGCTTATTAATAGGAAAATCCCAGTGATATAAAGACATTTTTATGACATATTTTACTTACATTTTGGAAATAAGTATACAGAAGTGAATATACATCGATATAATTTCAGCAACTATTTATTTCATTTACAAATCTTAATAAATTCATATAAAATAAAAACTACTTTAAACCTAAAAAGGTGTTCATATCACTAGGATTATTTTATTATCAATAAGCTTGGAAAACACTTTCCACCATAATTCAATGCTCAAAATATTCTCCTATATCATTTAACATGGGCAGTGGGTTAAGGCCAGCGGCTTTCTCAAGGTTATGCACAACAGGCACTGTGTCTCACTCCCTTTATACACTGAGATAAGGTTTATTCATACATATTCAGATCTGATTCCCCTACCCTTACAAATCTTTCACTTGAAACTTTCAGTGCCACATTTTTAATATTGGAGAATAGCCTGATCTAATATACATGATTTTGCTTTATATTTATTATTCACAGCTCTTTCTCTTTCCATCTGAAACTTAGTAATAAAAATCTAGTTATATGAGCCAATAACTTTGTGACATTAAACCATCTGTCTAGCCTTATATGTTTTGCCTCAGTAACAGGTGATCAATGACTTCCCAGAACAATTAACAAAGGTTTTTACAAGGGATGGAAGGAAACTTTTGCTTAATTATAGTCTTTGGAGAAGTTAACACACATTAACCTCCCAAATGATATACATTCTTATTATTAAAATCTCACAAACTGTACATACATCTATCATTAGCCTCTGTTTACATGGTCATAATTCCTAAGCATTTACCCAAATATTTTAGTGCAGTATCAAACTAAAGAGTAACTTAGGTAGAAAGTTTTCTTAGGTCAACTATCTAAAGTATATATGCATGCAGGGCATTGAGCACATTATGTTGCAGTTTTTAGCATATTTGCTAAGATTTAGTAAAATAGATGTTTCATAGATGTGCCAGTTTGCTAAGTCACTGTTTACTTCAACTGCTCACTCAGATAAAAATAAATTCAAGCATACAGAAGGCCACACATAAATGGAACATTGTATTTGGATATATCGCTAAGTGCCAGCCCCACAAACACTTTCCAAAGATGTACTAATGCCATTGGAAGAAAAAAGACCCGTCTTACCCAGGTGCTCAAAGAAATCATACTGGTTCTGACCATGCATATGCACTTATGTGCTCCAAACACAGATCACTTAAACGCATCATAGTCTAAATACGCAAGCTGAACTATGCTTCTTTAAGAAGTTTCATAGTTAGTTTTTAAAGTAAAATTTTGGTTGTCTATGCTTGCAGAGGAATGTGGAAGCAATCATTTAAATAATTTATAACAAAAGAAAATATTCTTCTGGAAAAGATGGCTGCTAAAAAATAAATTTATTTTATTTTTTACTAAAATTATTAGAATAATTATTCCAGTTCATTCCAGAAGTATAGAAGAGATGGAAAAGTTGCCTCAGGATGTGACCAAGACAAAATTTATATACATCTGTAAGTCACTTAATGATTCCTGAAAGATCAACATTTTGGAAATAAATAGATTCATTTATAATTATTTAACTGATTTTTAAAAGTATTTGGAAGTTGCATATTCCATGATATTCCATGAATATCTGCATACAGATATACATGATGTAAGATTTTTATTGTTTTTTCAAAGCATAAAATTTTAAAAAGAAAGAAGCAAACAAATAAAAAACCAAACAAACGTGGCCAGAATGGTATCATTTTTAAAAATAGTCCCTACCAAAAGAGAAGGAACATTGGAATTTCTAGTGCTTGATTTTGGTTCCAACTAGGTTGTCTTACTTAGCTATGTTGTGACCAAATCTTACTTAGTTGGGTACAAATGTACTAACCTCTCTGGGCCTGTCTTAGTGAGTAAGATTATTATGAGAAATAGGAATAATTTATGTGACAGGTATAGTAGAGTATTCCACACCTAGGAGAAACTCAAAAAATGGTAATTACTTAAAAATTATTTTTCATTGTTTAGGTAATTTAAGTAATATTTAACTTAGGCTGGTCTGTCAACAAAGGTTTCAAATAAGAAATTAAAATAATTTAATTAGTGGATTTTTAAGGTCGCAGATGTACATGAACAAAAAAGAATTTAAAGTCCATGGAGTGCTATCTTCACATTGCACATCATTTTCAGCTCCTAAGTTTCACTGGTCTACCTGGGTGACAGGGTGATTACACCCTGTGGATGTGACCTAGTGAATCTCAACCTTCTCATGTCCTAATTTCCTTAGATCTGAATGTGTAATCAAGTGACATTAGCAGAGTTTACAATAGCAATTTATAGGAGATAACATATGATAGCAGATGTTCCGCTGTGAGAGATTATGAGTTCCAGTTTTACTGTGTTTCAAACCAAAATGTCATCTCACACTTGCAGTCCTCTGAGCTCTGATGAGCTAATAAAGGGGATCCTGAGGTCTTCTTATGTTAACTTGGCTGATCTCATTTCTCCCTCATGTCAGAAATTTTACTGTTTGTGGGGCTGGCTCTGTGGCTGAGTGGTTAAGTTCGTGCGCTCCGCTGCAGCGGCCCAGGGTTCGGATCCTGGGCGCGGACATGGCACTGCCTGTCAGGCCGCGTTGAGGCAGCGTCCCACATCCCACAGCTAGAAGGACCTGCAACTAAGATATACAGTTGTGTACAGGGGGGGGGGGTGGGGAGATAAAGCAGAAAAAAAAAAAAAAAAGATTGGCAACAGTTGTTAGCCCAGGTGCCAATCTTTAAAAAGAAAAAAAAAAAGAAATTTTACCGTTTGAGTGATAGTAGGAAAATCCAAGACCACCTGACAACTATACTAAGATTTCGCATGATTCTATTATCGTGATAATTTTGTTAATTTTGTAGAGAATTAAAGAATATTAGAATGATAAGGGAGTATATGGACTCGAATCAGGCATGTTATCTGATTGGAGTACAGTTTATATAATAAGTACTTAATTTTGTCATTTCGTTCTTGTGATTTTGGAGGATTTTTCTCTCAAAAATGTCCGAATTTTTAAAACAAATCAACAAGTTATTATTAAAATGTTAGACAAATAAGATCTCCTTTTTTTTTTTTCAAAAAGTTTTACCAGCCTGTCTAGTGAGGAACTCAATACAGCTCTTTACAGAAGTAAAGAGCTTTGCTTTGGGGCGAGCGGTGTCAATAGGAGACAGACCTGCCACTTGCTAGGTATCAAATATTGGGGAAATTATTCAACCTTGTGAACCTCAGTTTCACCATCCAGAACATACCATAATAGTACTATCAACTTCATTAAAGCAGTTGAAGATTAAAGTAAGTAATGAATAAAATACTAGCTCAGTGCTTGGCATACATAAGACACTCAATAAATATCAGCTATTTTTATTAATAGAATTTGCCACTATTAGCTGTAAATATGGTTCATTTGACCAAAATAGAATTTTATAGGCAACACATTTCTACTATATTTTTTCAGATAAAGATATATCTTATCAGTGGGACTTGATGACAATTGTTCCAAAATTAGGATGAAGCAGAAGGCGTGACGTGCATGTCTAAATTCTGTATTGAAGAATGAAAACACACATGTTCAACAGCACATCATGGCTCAGTGAGATGTCACTGCTGTGACAGGATATGAACTTCTCATTGTAAAAACAAATAGATGTTATAAAGCCATCACTGCCAGGTCATCATTCTTTTTCTATCAAAATGCTTATTCTTTGCTTCTCCCTCTAACATGAAGTGAAATATGAATCGCCAACATTCCCTTTATCAGTTAAAAATTAAGGAGAAAATAAAGCCCTTGCAAAATCAAGTGGTTCTAAAGCAAAACAATAAAAGAGGGCTAACTAAAACATACCCTCATTATTTTTCTTTAAACTTTACTAAAATGACAGACTTTGAAATGACTTAAGGATGTGCGTGCCTTTCTGTGTGTCTGGTACAAGGATGTAGTAGTCTCAAAGACAGCATGCAATGTAGTAGTTGCTATGGAAACAAGATGTTTTTCATTGAAGAGCAGTAAAAAAATGGTGCATATAAATAGCATATGTACAGTATATTGTCTTTGAGTGAATGACCTTTGCCCCTGGACCATAAGAACATGTTTTCTTCTTTTCTGAGATTCTTGTCTATTTTTGATGTGCATATGTATCTAATAGAATGGTGATCAAACTGCCCTCTTTGAAGCTACCCAGGGTACAGATCCTCGGTGAGGAAATAAAAGGCGTCTCAATATTGCATGTGCGGTTAAAAGGAGTTGATGGGTTGGAATTAAAGCACTTGAATTAGGTGATGTGCTGAAAACATTTCACACCTTACAAGCCAACTCTGCAATTAAAACTTGTAGTAGAGTTATATTTTCTTATAATTTGATAGAACTACTATATATAGCAATTAATTGTTTACACAAAAAAATTAAAAGTATAGCTGCGCAGAGAAGTTAGAAATCTCTTATATTCAGAGAGTCAGCATGGTAAAGAGAGAAGAGCCTGCATCTAAAGTACCAGGACTGGGGGCTGGCCCCGTGGCTGAGCGGTTAAGTTCACGTGCTCCGCTGCAGGTGGCCCAGTGTTTCCTTGGTTCGAATCCTGGGTGCGGACATGGCACTGCGCATCAAACCATGCTGAGGCAGCGTCCCACATGCCACAACTAGAAGGACCCACAACAAAGAATATACAACTATGTACCGGGGGGCTTTGAGGAGAAAAAGGAAAAAAAAAAGTCTTAAAGTACCAGGACTGCCCACCTAGGGTTATCCCTCTCCTGTTCTCTGGCCTGGGGCAAGTCATGGAGTCTTATCTGGAAGATGGAGACAGGACTAAACTAACTGTCACAAAGAATAGGCAAGAGTATCAGAGTAGCAAATGCAGAGGACACTGCTGGGTAGATGCAAATCACTGTTTTTATCAAGTATTATGAAAAGAAATATTGGTAAGTTCAAGTGTGGAAATAGTTTGTCTTGCTTGGCTTTAAAATGATGGACAAGTGCTAATGGCAGCTCAAGTATTTTCTTTTTTGGTGGTCAACTAGTCAACATTAGCTAGTAACTATTGAACTTTTAAATTGCAATATATGAATGTACTAGTTTTATAAATGTAAACTGAGATGTATTCATTAGTATGGCAGATATGAATGCTTCTGACTGAAATAATCAGAACTGGAGATTTAAATTATATTTATTTTTGTTTACGTACATATATACGTGTGTGTAGAAAATCTATTTACTATATGTATAATGGAGAATATATATGAATTGCATACACTGCATATATGTATGCGTAATGTATTGTATTCACATGCATAGAAAGAGAGAGAGTGAGATGGTACGTATATTATGCATCTAGATATTTTACAGTGAGGATATAGGTATCTAAGAGATATCCCAGGGCTGGCCCGGTGGCACAGCAGTTAAGTGCACGCGTTCGGCTTTGGCGGCCTGGAGTTTGCTGGTTCGGATGCCGGGTGTGGACATGGCACCGTTTGGCAAGCCACGCTGTGGTAGGCATCCCACATATAAAGTAGAGGAAGATGGGCAAGGATGTTAACTCAGGGCCAGCCTTCCTCAGCAAAAAGAGGAAGATTGGCAGCAGTTAATCACAGGGCTAATCTTCCTCAAAAAAAAAAGGCATATCTCTATATAGTTATATAGAGATATATATATGTATGCACACACATAAATACACAACATGCTTCTATTTTATTACTGAGTTGGCACACAAATAAAGGTTCAAAAAAACCAAGGACAATGTAAAAGCAGGACATTTAAGAGGGCACTTATTTGGCCTTTGAATTTCTGCCAAACTCTAGAAACCTATGATTCTGTGTGGATACTTCCATGGAGAACAGGCAAAAAACAGGAAGTAGACTGTAGGGTGCAAAGTCTAATAAGAAATCTCATTACAAAGGTGAGGTCTGTGAAGACCTACAGGCGTAGTGTGTAAGGGAATGAGAAAGAAAACAAAGTCAAGCTTGAAAGTGCGAGTAAGCAACACGAGACTGTAAAGAATGACAGAGCAGATTTGAAAACGAGCTGAGGAATTGTAGAAATAAAAAAATCAATAAAATAGTGTAATTTTTATTCATTCCTTAATTGGATGTCCTAGAAAGCACACTAAGATATTAAGAAAGAAAAAATATATATATACATATTATAAAGGAAGAAACAGCAACGTTCATAGATAGTATGATAGTCAAATACAAAATCCAGAAGAGGCTATATATCAATTATGAGAATTAATAGAATTTAGCAAAGTTGTTCAATACAAAATCAATACACAAATATAATAAATTATACTTAGTAGCAATATTAGGCAATATATTTCAAATAAAACATTCCATTTAAATTACATCAAAATGTTAAAGTGACTAAGTATAAACCTAATAAAAAAAAGTGCAAGTCTCTGATGCAGATAGGTATAAGATCTTATTGAAATACATTTTTAAAATCTAAGTTGAAATATATGCAATGTTTGTGATTGAAAGACTCGATGTCATAAAAATATAAACTTTCCCTAAGTTTAATGCAATTATAACCAAAACTCCAACAAAAATTTTTATGTAATTTAACGAGCTGCATGAAAGAAGGAATGACCAAGAATAGTTTAGATAATTCTGAGAAAGAAGAACAAGGTATATAGAATGAAGATAGAAAGAAGAAATACAGATATCGATTTATTATAAAGCTAAGATATTAAGACAGTGTAGTGAGAAAGTGCTAAACAAATATTCAGATGGAAAAGAACAGAGAGCTCAGAACAGATCTGTGCATATATGGGAACTTGATTTATGACAATGTAGATATTATAGATCACAGTGGAAAGAGTACGTTTTTTAAATTTATTTTTAATAAATTATCCGGAGATAATTTGTTACCCATAAAAAATGAAATTGGATCCATAACTTCCATATGCACAAAAATCAATTCTAGGTAGATTAAAAACTTAAATGTGAATAGGAAACTATAAAAATGTTAAAAGACAAGCTGAGAAAACTTATTACACATATAGTGTACAGAGAATTAATATCTAAAGGTCATTAAGAAAAAGATAAACAACCCAGTAGAAAACTGGGCAAAAGAATGAACAGGCATTCCACAGGAAGGAAAAGGCAACAGTTTCTTCATCAGATGAAAGTACATTTCACCTGGTTAGTAATCAGAGAAATTCAAATTAAAACCATCTCACTATCTTTTCACATGTACAAGATTGGGGGAAAATATCGGAAGTTGAACAATGCAGATAATGGCTAGAAAGTGGATTAACAGGTATTCTCACCTATCCAGGGGATGTGTATAATTGTACACCCATTTGGAAACAGTTTGACAGCACCTAATAAAGTTGGGCATTTGTACATTCTCTTCATCAGCATGTACTCTGTTATGTGCCGTAGAGAAACTCTTGTTTGAAACCACGGCAATCTTTTTTTCTAAGTTCATAATAGCATTGTTTAATATAACAAAAATCTTAGAACCAGTCAAAATGTCCAGTAAGAGTAAAGTAGATGTATACACTTGAATAGACATAAAATGGAATATTATATACTAGTACAAAATTAAATTTCAGGTACATACATCAACATAGATTGAAGAAAAAGATTCTGAACCAAATAAGTCACAGAAGAATATACACAATATGGTTCCATTTATATACATTTCAACCCAGACAAAAATAAACCTTATATTATTTACAATTTAATACATATGTAATGAAAGTAAAAGAGAAAACAAAGAAGATGATTAAAATAATATTCAGAAAAGAGAATAAACTTACTGGACAAAGGGGACTTAGATTGAGAGGTCCTAAATGACGTTATATTCTGTTTCTTTAGCTATGTAGTGGCTAAAATGGAAATTCATTTTATTATTCTTTTAACTGTAATATATATATGTTTTATATACTGTCATATGCATATTTCATAGTAAAGAATAACTAGATGTCATTCATTCATTATTTTACTCCTACACTAATTAACAGTCATTGAATGCCTTTAATCTGCCATTGTATCCATGTTAAACTGAATAGACCAGTTCTACCCTATCAAAGAACTAAATATCTAATACGAGTTGTAGACAGGCACATCAGAAATAACCATCCAGTATTATCTCATGTCCCCCATGATAGATCTATGCACAGAGAAAAGATGGTTAAACTTGTCTGGGGTTGGGGAGTTTGTGTGTTCAGAGAAGACTTCTTACAGATGTGAGAGCTAAGCTGAGCATTGAAATATGCTAGAGAAATTGTTAGCTAAGAGAACAGTCCCCAGCAACGCATTCCAAGAGGAGCCAAAAGTATATGAGGAGGCAGACATTCTGGAGAAAGCAGGCTTTTGAAAGAAGCAGATGAAGCTGGTAACATTCTGACATTGCCATCTGATTGTCTAAGTCCTTTGGAAGAAAAGAACTGTTAGATTCTTAAGGGGCAAAAAAAGAGACTTAAAGAGCTGTCAAAATCGAGCCCTCTTCAGGCATGGTGGCATGGTGAATTCCTGTTGACCCAACACTTAAACAGGAAGCTACCAGAAGGAATCAAAAGTTCTGTAAGTCACTTTTTAGCTTGATGTTATGCGAACGGAGTGGTTCTGGTACCCAGAAAGTTGATTAGGCAGGAAACTTACATTTTAAATTAAAACTGGCTAAATGTCTTGAAAAGATAAAAGGACTGAAATAACTCTCTTCTACTATTATCTTATTGGAGAAGAAGAGGAGCTGCTCAGTAAACTAGAGGAGATTATATGAAAGGAAAATAGGAGTTGGAAGGTTTAGAGAGGGTCAATATGGATCGGAAATAGGTTCACGAGGAAGGCAAGACGTCAGGAAAAGTACTCGTCTTTCAGGCATCATATTTAAGAGAGACCAACAAATTCTAACACAGCTAATTCAAAGGGTGGTGATTATGATATTGAATATCCTAAAAGGAGAGAGGGGAGCTTACAAAAATTAAAGTCGAAAGAACTGAGAAATGTTTATCCCAGAGAAGAAGGGATTCAAGAAGAAATTGGTAATCACTCCATTGGTCTTGGATGGTTGAAGTGAGATAAATTTTGGAGCGATATAAGGAAGAACTTTCTAAGCATCACAACAGCCTAAACATCAAATGAATTTTCTTGGCAGTGGTGAGGTCTTTATTACCAGGGCTGTCTTAGTAGGAACTAGACAGCTAATAGGCAGAAGTGATATAGAGGCAATATCAGACCCAGGGAATGTTACAATCTCTTCCAAACCAGAGATTTGTTTTCTAGTACTGTTTTTCATGGGTTCTTTTTTCTTATTTTTATGGTGTTCATTTGTAACAGAGTATTGCGTAATAGAAAGTTTTAAATGATGCAATTATTGAAATGAATAAATTATTATTTATAAAATTTTATATAAATAGAAATTAAACACGAACACAGATTATCTTTTAACTCACATGAAATTTATAATTTAAATTGTAAAATATGACAAGACATGAAAGGCCTTTTGAGATATGCTTAATAAGAAGTTGTTTCAGAACTAAATTGCTATAAAGTCTGTGGACTAATTTTAGTCCTCCCTACTAGAACCGGAAAGATGGTTCGGGGCATCGCTGCCCTGCTTCCCTAGAGCTAGCACTAACTTTCCCACATTGTAAGAATGCTGTATGCGGACATGCAAACCCTGCAGTTACAGCAAAAAATATCCTAAAAATATAAACTCTTCATGCAATTTATTTGTGATTATTACAAAAACGCTAGGTTCACATGCATCAGTTGACAGGACCATTCAAATGATGGTGTGATGTAAAGGCCTCAACAGCAACAAATTGCCTTCAACAAACCACAATTCTTCTGAGTCTCTAGGTGACTTCAGATAGGTCAAAAAGTCGGCATCTGAAAGAGTGTGCAAATTCAACGCATCACAGTAAAAAGATCATGACCTAAAAACCCAGCTGCCCTGAAGCCAAATATGTTTTTACTTTCCTTTACAGGAACCAAGAATCATTCAACTCATACATGTCCTGCATGAATTCAAGCTATAAAATGAAAAAGATTATCAATGATTTCCAAGCCCAGATGGTGTATTTCCTACTTCCTTCGTCTTCAAATTAAGCAGTGTTGATTTGTGTTTTATCTAAAATTTTATGTAAATTTGTTTGATTAAAGGGTCTTCTCCTACAATTTGTCTTTGAGAACCGTTGGATAAGATGATGTTTATGATCCTTCACAGCTCTAAATTCTCTGAGAACATAAACTATGTCCATCTTCCTCACACCCTATTCTGAATTCTCATCAGTGCCTAACAGTACTTAAGAAATATTGCTGTACAGATGAATGAATAAATAAAAGGTGAATGAATACAATTCATAGTGCTATAGTCCAACAAGACACCTGAGGAGCATTACCAATGAGTATCTTTTAAATGTTTCTTTACAAACATTTGTTCATTCATTTACCAAAAGTGTATTGAGCACCTATGATGTGCAGATACTATTCTGCACAGTTGGAATAGATCAGAGAACAAAATAGAAAAAGACAGACAACAAATAACGGAAATAAATAAATGTATAGCTTGGTAGAAGGTGATTGCTGCTATAGAAATTAAAGGATAAAATGTGGAACAGTGTAAAAGGGGTTCAGGAGGACCTAGGCTGCAGAGGTGGCAGGTTGTAGTAATAAACAGGGTGGTCTTGGGACACCTCATTGAAAAAGTGACATACGACCAAAGATTTGAAGATGGTGATCAAATTGGCCATGCAGAATACCTGGTGGAAAAGAATTCTAAACAGAGGAAATAGCTGGCACAATGTCCCTAAGACAGAAGCACACGTGGTATGCTCAAGGAACAGAAGGAAGGACAATGTCGCTAGATTGGAGTAAGCAAGTAGGAGATAGTAGAATAGACTGGCTTAGTGGGCCTGGGCTGCCATGACAAAATACCATAGACTGGGTGGCTTAAGCAACATAAATGTATTTTCTTACAGTTGTTGAAGATAGAAGTCACAGATCAAAGTCCACCAGAGGTGGTTTCTGGTGAGAGCTCTTCTTGACATAGATGTCTGACTTCTAACGGTGTGCTCACATGACCTTTCCTTGGTGCGTGCATGCATAGAGAGAAAGAGATCTCTCTCACTTTCTCTTCTTATAAGGGCACCCATCATAGGACCCTACCCCTATGACTTCATTTTATCTTAATTACCTTCTACAGTCATATTTCCAAGTACAATCACATGGGAGATTAGGGTTTCAATACATGAGTTGGGGGATGGGGGGCCATAATTCAGCCCATAGCAGAGATCAATGAGGTAAAGTTTAGGGTCAGATCATATAGGGCCTTGTAGACTATTATAAACACTTGGGCTGATTATCTCCGGAATTCTCTACACAAGAGAGTTTTATGATTCTGTATTTTATGAGGCCATAGAATTGTTTATTTCCATTAAGTTTGGTTTTATATTTAGGGTTGAAATGGCAAGAGACAAAAGCTAAGAAGATACTCAACTTGAGTCTCGAATGTCAGTCTTGAATACCGATTTTGAATATAATTGGAATAATTCCCCAGAACTTATTAATTGAATTCTATATCACAAATCTTGGAATTAAGGTCCCTTTAATTTAACATGCAAATCTATGCAGAAACATGCAAAACAGTATTCATAAAGTAACTGAAAAGTATCTTTAGGCTTTACTATAGGGGTCAAAGAATGGAAATAAGAGTCAGGGAAAACAAATTCTTTAAGGAGAGCTTTTGTGTGCTCTAGTATACCAAAATATGTATTGGATGTATACTGGTAAACTGACTGGTTAAGCCAAGAACAGGGTGAGACATTGCTCAATTTAATTACGCAAATTCCTACTGCTTGCTTATGAAGTATACTAATGGTCTAACAGATAATGTACAAAGTTGTCTAATTGCCACTAGGATCAACTATTCAGCACATATGTACCAGGAATTTTTGGCAGAGCATCCTTCCATTCAACCAAAAAGTAGCCTACTCAGTAAAAGAATCTGACTCAATCTTTGTTAAATGTCGTTAAGAAAAAAATAAATGCAGGGGCCATCCCTGTGGCCAAGTGCCACACACTCTGCTTCAGTGACCCACGATTTCATAGGTTCAGATCCTGGGCGCGGACATGGCACCACTCGTAAAGCCAGGCTGAGGCAGTGTCCCACATAGCACAACCAGAAGGACCTACAACTAGAATATACAACTGTGTGCTGGGGGTCTTGGGGAGAAGAAGAAGGAGAAAAAAGATTGGCAACAGATGTTACCTCAGGTGCCAATATTTTAAAAAAAAGAAAAAAGAAATGCAGGTATAGGAATTAATTACTATTACACATTAGAATTATCATCAAAGCTGAGTTAATTGTAAAATTTTATAAGCATGTATTATTTTCAATCTTAATAACAGTAATAATAATAACTACCATCATCTTCATCATCATTAACAGCGACTCACATTGTTTTATTCCCAAACCAGTTTTCTTCGTGTGGTAAAGTATAGAACATTCCACCCAATGCAAATCTATGAGAAGAGAAAAGGAAGAAATTGCACTCGTTCGTATATGAGTCCAAGCAGGACCTAAGAGATCAGCTGTGTAATCTTCTCATTTTACAGACGAGGAAAGAACCTAGGAAGGTTAAATAGTGAAATCTGAAATTGGGGTGATTTGCTCTCATCCAGATTTAATGGCTTCATCCATAGCTACCTATTCAGCTTCAAATCTAGTCAAACAAATAAATGAATAATAACTTTCTTAAATGATTTCTGCACCAAAGGACTGACTAAAATATACTCTTTGCTGTAAGCTTTACCAATCATGGTCAGATTTCAACCCTAGATAAGAGGAATAACATTTTCTCAAGATGATCAGACTACAAAATTTCCATCATTTGTGTGTGTTAGTTAGGTCTGCAAGCTATTTTATTGATTTTTTTTTAAGCTCACCCAGGAAAAACTGTAGAGCCTTTCATCCTGTTTCTGACACATCCCCCAAACCAGTTTTCAAACCCTGAAGAGAGAAAGACATCCAAATAAAAGAATTTCTAACCGTGCATAGATTTCTTTAAGAAATTTCTCAAAGAATTTCACATAAGGTGGATCTGTGCTCTTTATCTACACTAGATCATATTACCAAAAGAATATCTCAAGAACAAAAGAAGAAGGGCACAAAACCTTTTTTATGACCTCATGCACCCAAGGGTCATTGCTCTATTGCAATCAGTGCTTATCGTCACAGTTATAAGGTCGTGACTTCTATAACATTGTCATGAGTTATAACTCTGAAAGCAATATGAAGCAAAGAAACCAGCAAAGCTGACCCGACAAGACAGATATAAAATTAGCAGTGGGCTAGAGATAACTTTTATGCCAGTTGCTAAGGGCAACATACAACTGATGGATAATGTAATAACGCACATTAAGCCACACTTCTACAAAATAAGTTCACAACATCATTAATATCCGTAGCAGCAGGGGCACCAAGCTGACTGAGGTAAGCAAAGGTGTTGATGATGACTATACCTTAGGGAAAGGCCCAACCACTTAATGACTTGATAGGATGCTTAACGGGGGTGGGGGGGGGGGGGGGGGGGGGGGGAGAACACTGTGATTTTGCTTCATTTGTCCTTGCTTTGAACTTAAATAGCCCCTGTAACTCTGTTCCTCTCCACTGAAGCCACATTTTACATGTTCCTCTTACTGAAAGTAAGGGATATATCTTTATTTTTGTAATTTTACGCACATAGATTTTCACATCAGCAAGTCTCTTATTTCTAGTGTGTCCTGACTGCTCTTCCCTACACATGGACTACTTCTTTGGTATACCTATTCTTTTTTTTTCTTATCATTTTATCTCCATCTCAGAAAATTTGAAAACTAACTTCTATTAACCTCCCCCCTGCCTGTCTTTTGCTCTGCATTGGAACTGGGTAGGTGGAGAAAGGAAAGTAGAATATGTGAGGAGGTTGTGCATATATGAAGGCCACCTCTAGACAAAATCATGAAGGCAAAAATGGAGTCTGCCAACTACCACTCCTTCTTTGAGTTTATCATTCCCTCTTCCGAGGTTACAATGATGTAGCTAACTAGGCCATTTACCAGGGCTTGCCAAATCTGGATCTCTCTTTGTCCCTCTTCCCCTTGAATGCACTCATCATCATTCTCTTAGGAGCTAGTTGATTCAACAACCTGATGGCTGCTGCTAATTAATTTAAGTCCTGATAGAACATGCCTTGTCTAGAAGGAGTGAATCAACTAGACCAATTTTAGATTTCATGACAGATTCTGGAGTATGGAGCAGAAATCATTTGAGCACGGACTGATGTAGCTTCCTTAAATAATACTCTCTAGCAGTCAGCAGCTGTGTGTCCTATAGAGTTGACTTGACCTGTATGAAATCACAGGGCCAGAGAATGTTAAAATTCCCAAGGACCTTAGAGATTATCCAGTCAACCACTCTTGCTCCACAGTGGAGAATTTAAGTAGCTTGTCGAAAGGCAGACAAAAGTGGTTATAACTACAGTGGTCCCACAGTATTCTCAACAAACAATAACCTCAGCAATAAATAGGTGCTTTGAGAACTGTCGATGAAAAACACGGGCTCTGGATTCAGGTTGCCTACGTTGAATCCTGGCTCCAGCGGTTGCTAAGACTCTGACTTTGGGCAAATTACTTAACTTCTCTGTACCTCTTTCCTCATCTGCAAAATTGAATGAATGAAAGTATCTACTTCATCTGGCCAACAGAACGGCTATGAGGATTTATATGAGGGGTTTTATGAGGGAACAAATGTAAAGCACTTACAGTAGCCTGGAACACAACATGTGCTGAATAAATTTTATCCTATTATTAGAAGAGTGGAAGAAAAGTCACCAGAAGTGGTTTTTGCTGAGATAGTGCCATCTTCCCATCTTGTTCATTTATCTTTCCTCTACATCTATTTTTTTTTCCAAGTAATTTTATTGGGATTATAATGGTTTGTAAAATTGTGTAATTTGGGGTGTACATTAGTGTTTATCAATTCCTGAATACACTTCATTGTGCTCACTCCCAATAGTCTAATTTTTATCCCTTCTCCCTCCCCCCCAAACACTTTCCCCTCTGGTAACCAGTAATCTCTTCTCTCTATCCATGTATTTGCTATCTTCCACGTATGAGTGAAATCATGCAGTATTTGTCTTTCTCTGTCTGGCTTATTTCACTTAACATCATACCCTCAAAGTCCATCCATCTTGTTGCAAATGGGACAGTTTTGTCTTTTTTATGTCTGAGTAGTATTCCATTGTCTATATATATACCCCATCTTCTTTATCCAATCATCTAGAGATGGGCACTTGTGTTGCTTCCACATCTTGGCTATTGTGAAAAATACTGCAATAAACATAGGGGTGCATAAATTTCTTTGGATCAATGATTTCAAGTTCTTTGGATAAATACTAAGTAGTAGGATGGCTGGATCATATGGTATTTCCGTTTTTAGTTTTTTGAGGACTCTCCATACTGTTTTCCATAGTGGCTGCACAAGTTTGCATTCCCACTGGCAGTGTATGAGCGTTAGAACAAAGAATCCAAAAATTTATATGGAACAAGAAAAAGCCCCCTAATAGCCAAAGCAATCCTGAAAAAAAAGAATAAAGCAGGAAGCATCACAATCCCTGTCTTCAAAGCATTCTACAAAGCTATAGTAATCAAAATAACATGGTACTGGCACAAAAACAGAAAAACAGACCAATAGATGAGAATTGAAAGCCCAGAAATAAAACCACACATCTACGGACAGTTAATCTTTGACAGTGGGGCCAAGAGCATACAGTGGAGAAAGGAAAATTTCTTCAATAAATGGTGTTGGGAAAACTGGACAGCCACATGCAAAAGAATGAAAGTAGACCATTATCTTACACCATACACACAAACTACCTCTAAATGGATTAAAGATTTGAATGTAAGACCTGAAACCATAAAATTACTAGAAGAAAATATAGGCAGTATACTCTTCGACATTGGTCTTAGTCACATCTATTCAGTACCATGTCTACTTGGGCAAGGGTAACAAAAGAAAAAGTTAACAAATGAGACTACATAGACTAAACATCTTCTGCGAAGCAAAAGAAACCATGAACAAAATGGAAAGAGAACCCACCAACTGGGAGAAAATATTTACAAATCATTTATCAGACAAGGGATTGATCTCTAGAATATGTAAAGAACTCATAAATCTCAACAACAAGAAAACAACAAACAACTCAATCAAAATATGGGCAGAGGGTATGAACAGACATTTTTCCAAGAAAGAGATACAGGTGGCCAACAAACACATGAAATGATGCTTAACATCACTAATTATTAGGGAAATGCAAATCAAAACCACAGTGAGATATCACCTTTCACAAGTCAGAATGGCTATAATTACCAAGACAAAAAACAACAAATGTTGGAGAGGATGTGGAGAAGAGAACTCTCTTTCATCTAAATGTTCCCCACTTCCTTTCTCTCCAAATTCATTGTTCTCTTCCAAGAACTCTTCCTTAGGACCAAGACATAGTTTTGTTCACTGCTGTAAATCCAACTTCTCAAAAATGCCAGAAATGTACTAGGTACTCGATAAGTTCTTGTAGAGTAAATGCATGCTAGATCTGAAATCTGTACTGTGTCTAATAAGAGAGACTTCCATGGTTTTTGAAATTTTTCAGAAAAGGCAATGTATATCTCTTTCTCTTTTTTTCTTCCGTTTTAACAATTTATTCCTAATATAATTTTAAAATTCTGCCTTTCCATCTATGATCCCCAATGGCTGTGGCTAGCTCACCTTTACACTTGGCAAGAAACTGAGCCCCAAACTGCTCTGTGCTTATAGCATGTAGGAATGAGTGGCGATGTTCCATCATGATAGCACAAAGCATAGTTCTTTGTTATCTGCAGAAACTAATATTTTTGTTGAAATGAGTTAAAATCTTTGAAAGTTTAAAGATCAAAGTTGGAGCCTCGAGTTTACTATTAACCACCTATGTGACCTTGGACGATTTACAGTCTCTTCAGTCCTCAATTTCCATCTCAATAAAAATAAAAAGATAAGATGAGATGATTATTGCTAAGGTCTTTTTTAGTTCTAAAGATCCTACGCTCTATAACTAGGAAATACATTTGCTCTGTAGTTCAATAAATATGTGTTTGATATATTGGAATTCCACCTTAACAGCATTTACTCTGAAATCTATGAGACCTCATAATCATAATCTTTTTCTATTCTAATTTTGGAGGGACCACATTTTTGTATCCTAAGAGACTATCGCTTCCAATTTGCTCCTACCTTAGACTTCCAATTAAACTAACTGGAAGTCCTAGGAATGGACAGCACACAAACAAGGCTTAAGATGTGAGGAGAAGCATTACAAATAAGATATGTCTGACATGATTTCATTTCCAAGAACTCTGTAGCTTTGTGGTTCCTATCCATCTGAGACATCTTACTGAACGTTAAGGACACTGGATTGCTTATTGGGAATGCTATTCATGAAGTAAGGGCCTATCTGGCCAATTTCTTCATTCTTCTTTATTAAATTTCCCTGTTTCACCCTGGCCCAAGTAAATTTAATGAGATCTACAGAAAACTCACTTTTTAGTCTCCCTGTATCTTAGTTTCCTCAACTATAAAATCAAAAACAATAACAATATCTATTTTACTGATTTGTTGTCAATGTCAAGAGAAAATATAACTTCAAATGTACTGTGTGAAAATTAATCTATTCAATTTTAAGTATTTTATGAGTTTTAAGTACTCCGTTATTCTCTCAATTTTTTCTTTTGTGTCAATCTTGCTTCTCCAACCTAATCTTAGGATCTTTAAAAATAGGGATCACGGCGCCAGCCCCATGGCCAAGTGGTTGAGTTTGCGTGCTCCACTTGGGCGGCCCAGGGTTTCCCCAGTTTGGATCCTGGGCGTGGACATGGCACTGCTCATCAGGCCATGCTGAGGCAGCATCCAACATGCCACAAGTGGAAGGACCCACAAGTAGAAATACACAGCTATATACTGGGGGGTTTTGGGGAGAAAAAGGAAAAATAAAATCTTTAAAAAAAAATAGGGATCACATTATTTAACATAGTGAACAAGCACTGAAAGAAGTAGCAGAAAACCTAGCATCAATCTGAACTAATAGTCACTCTAATGTGTGGCCCATAAGTTTAAATAAGTCGTTTAGACTTTCTGAGCCTTTTTTAAAATCTGTAAAATGAAGATGCAATTCTGTCTAGTATGATGATCACAGGTGATAATATAAGTGAAATATTTTTAACTATAAATTTCTTTTCAAATAAACTTTTTATTATTAGTCTGTAGACCTTATTGTCTAGTTGTAAGTATATATTAAGCAGTAAATAAGAATTTAACAATATAGACTAGTAGAGTGGTAAAGGACCATGGGATTAACTAATCTAATCCCCACATTTTTTCAAGTGAAGAGACTTATTGGTAGATTAATTTAAGGTTTCAAACTTAAGGAGTCAAACTAAAACATATCTGTTAATACATTGATTGACAGTGTACTTTGTTCTTCCAGAGATGTTCAGGATTCTGGACCCACTCATGATGATACAGGAATGGATGGAGTGATCACTTGTGTTCTCTAAGCCACAAGAAGAAAAACATGATAATGTGTTGACCTACAATAATTTCTGTATATGGAATAAGAAATCTCTTTTTAAAATACAAAAGACATGGGGCCCGCAATGATGTAGTGGCTAAGTTCCCATGCTCCACTTCCAGGGTCTGGGATTCACAGATTCGGATCCCCAGAGTGGACCACCCACTGTAGCTCAAGCCGTACTGTGGTGGCATCACACATAAAATAGAGGAAGATTGGCACAGTTGTTAGCTCATGCCAATCTTCCTCACACACATACACACACGCACAAAGAATGAAAGACATGATGGCACTAGTACAATTCATGGAAGGAGAATAAATGGGCACCATGGAAATTTTGTCACATAATAGAAATCTCTTTGATCTATAGTAGATCATAATAAGACCATCCCTCAAATCAGTTTGGCCATTGATTCTTTGATTGCTAATATGAGCTCCACTGTAAATTAATTTAACACTCATTTTATAAGTTGAAGTCTTAGTACTGTTCAAAGCACTGAACCGAACTTTGCCTAAAAGAACTGCCCCTTCCAGGACCAATAACGTCTCTAATCAATCTGTTAATGGAGGCGCCTCAGACTTTCAGTTTCAGCCAATTACTTATAGGGAAGTTGGTGAACTGCCTTGCGTAAGACAGCATAATTGTTCCGGGTGAATAATTTAAATCTAAAGCTTCTTAAGCTAACTGTTTCATTAAGACATAAGCCAGTAACTGATATCTTTAATTTAACACTCTTTTCTAGAGATCTCCTATCAGTTGGAAACTGTGCCAGAGAAATACCCTCATAAAGGAAGAAGTAAAAGAGACTTGAAACAGTGTACTGGAGAAATAAAATAAATTGATCTAGGGTTATTTTTCACAATCCAAATGATTCACTTGGTAGTCACCCAATACTAAACCTAAATTCAAATGCTTTGAAAGAGGAATGATTAAGAGATTGTAAAAGGTGGTGAGAGGGCTATGGAAATTCAAGTCATCAGCGAAGTGGGGGGGAATGGCCAAAAATAGGACACTCTCTGAAGATGAGAAAAACAGTGAGAAATCAGCAGATATTTCTGTATCTGAGTTTATTATCTGTTTTTCAGATGACTCTCATATGAAAATTATATTGAGTCCACATTGTGCTATGAATCCAGTATGGAGCTGGACACCATAGCTGATCCAGATGGAGATAAGACAGAGGAAGAAGAAAAAATTAGTTAATACAAGATGGGCTACATTAATGTGCTTGGACAGATGTAAACAGAATAAGTACAATCACATTTCAGGGAAGAAAGAGCATAGTGTGGTAGGTCTTCAAAAATGTTTGCTTACATATTGGCTAAAAGACTTTTCATCATGTTTAATTGGTTGCAAAGAAGACAATTTCTGTTATATTGTAACAATTAGCATTTATTAAATGAAACAGCTAGACCACTTTGTAAAAAGTATCCAAAAGTACCTAAATATCATAGCAAACAAATCTATTTTTAAAGTTACATAAGCAGGCTTTCCTCTAAGTCAGAAATTTTATTTTATTTCTTTCACATCTTAGATTCATGTTTCCATTTCAGTTACCACGCAAAATCATATCTTAATGTAACATTTCTTTTTTTAAAGATTTTACTTTT
This sequence comes from Equus quagga, assembly GCF_021613505.1. Classification (NCBI taxonomy): domain Eukaryota; kingdom Metazoa; phylum Chordata; class Mammalia; order Perissodactyla; family Equidae; genus Equus; species Equus quagga. The sequence goes on along the minus strand of NC_060284.1, from coordinate 19,017,447 downwards.
TTCCTTTTTCTCCCCAAAGCCCTCCAGTACATAGTTGTATATTCTTCATTGTGGGCTTTCCAGTTGTGGTATGCGGGACACTGCCTCAGCGTGGTTTGATGAGCAGTGTCATGTCCGCGCCCAGGATTCGAAACACTGGGCCGCTTGCAGCGGAGCGCACGAACTTAACCACTCGGCCACGGGGCCAGCCCCAATTAATGTAACATTTTTTATGCTTGTTTTCCCTGTCACAAAAATATGAATATAAATTGAAATTTTTATTTCTATTAAATTTCCTTTGACTCTAACTTTGACTTAATATTACATAATCTATTTGACTTAAGATTGTACAGTTGATAAAACAATATTTTGATAACTATTTTTCAAGCACAAAAAACTTTATTAGAAATAATTTATTAATGAAATTGGTACATTGTCATTTTTAATAAGTTCATGTATCATAAAAAATACAACTTATTGGTAAAATGTTAGTGAAGTCATTAACAATTTTATTCCTATTATCTGTTTGCTTTAAAAATGTATCTGCTGAGAAAATTTGTTCCTATAAACAAAGAGATGTGAATAGAAGAAGTTTTGTCATGGCAACACTATTCAATTCTTCAAATATTTTCTGAGGTCCATATAAAAAAATCACATTGTGATCTATCATCAGTTTTAATAATCTATCAGCTGACAATTCAATAAGGTCTTCAATTTTGTTGAATGCAACAAATGAGTCAATAAATGCATGCCATTCTGTCATTAGAATCTTTTACTTTCTCTGTTGCAGGAAAGACTTTACCAAGACTTGTTAAAAAACTGTTAATTAGACCTGTGTTTCTTCCACTTAGAGGCAACTTGCTTGAACTGATAAATACAAAGTTAGAAAAAACTTTTAAAATACTTTTATGTTGTCACCTGCTTTAAATACAATTTCATCAAAAAGCTGGGAGCTCTCAATTTAGTTCATTCAGCTTATGGAAAATGCCCACCATATGACCTGATTGGCATGAATTAGAGCCAGTATTCATTTTCAAACCAATCAGTCAAGCCAGATTTAATTTCCAGCACAACAATTTGACTTTATTTTTCAATACAAATAAATATGTTAATATTCATGCCCATGACAAGCAGCTAACTTCTGACTTCTCCAAGTAAGTAGGTAAATAGATGATAGATGATGGTACATGGGTAAGTCATAGAACGTTGTCAGAAGTTTGCTTCTGGACAAAATAAGCCATTTCAGTATTTCTTTCTAATGCTTTCTTTTGTTTGCTTTTATAAGTCTCTCCCTGAGGATTGATACATTCTTTAACAAAAGTCAGGAGATGAAATAGGAAAGGTAGCTAAAAGGAAATTGCCACCATTCCCTCTGCTCCACACTGAAATAAATTTGAAGTGACATCCAAACACATTCCGAAATACTCCCATTCTAATTCTGCATTTTTCCATTAATAGAGATACATATATATAAAACAGAAACAAAACATAATATTCCATCCCTCTACATATAATTTCATGGATATATTCATAACATAGATAATTGATTACCCATGCCCATGAAGGGAGATAATAATGGGAGAGTGCCAAAATGGCAGATTTACTAAATATATCACCTTTGGAACATACGACAATCATTAAGATGACTATAGTACTAATACTCTACATTTACAGAACACTCATAATCTTTAACATATTTTTTCATCAGTATCAGTCCAGGTCCAGCCAGGAAACAGAAACTAATCTTGGTCTTTTACAGTGGAGGAATTTAATACAGTGAATTGGGTACATAGCTAATAGGAGAAATGAGGAGCCAGGTAAGAGATGGTGAGGCAACTAAGAGATGGGCAAAAACTGGGAGCTGCTACCCCTGGGGCTAGAGGGACAACAGCATAATGTGGTAAGACCAGAGCCAAGAAGAGGGACTATCTAGCAAGAATGCAAAACCAACGGGAAGTGTCTTGCCAGAGATGAGACCGTGGAGGAAATGGCTGGCTGATGCAGGTTGGAACCACGGAGGAGCCCCAGCCAGACGTGTTACTTAAAAAAGAGAGAACAGAGGAGCAGTACTCAGGCCCTTCAGTAACTCACATCACTGAAGTCTGTAAAACTGCTTCCCCTTGGATGAAACTATGCAGAAGTCAGAAAGCATGAGAGCATGGAATTTGCAGTTTCCTGCAAAACAGGAGTAAGTAAAGAGCAGAGACAGAATCAGAAAGCAAACAGGTAACTAGCAGGCACGGCATCTATCGTTTGATTCCTTCAACCACTTTATGAGATAGAAAACACACTACAAGGATTCTTTTATTTTAATTCATTTTTTTTTTAAAGATAAGGCCACTGGAGTTTAGAAAGTTCAAGCTGCCAAGAAGATTTGGATCTGCTCCTCAAACTCGAGCCTTTTATTCTAGGGATCTTTAAAGAACAACACTGAACGTGATATACCATTTTAATTTTTCAGATTTAGGCTTATGGGGGAAAATATGCCTTGTGGACATTTTGGTTTAAAATAAGGAAAGATGACTGAATGAAATGAGCCCAGTTGTTGTCAGTTTACTGTATTGAGATTATTCATGTTGCTTATGAGTCAACAACCGACTATAGAATTAGTAGTTAAGTGTGTGATAAACATTTATGGTGTTAAAGAACCTCTGGCCAGTACTACTGTTTGTCTTCTCAGCAGAGAAAGAAAAAATCAGATTCACTAGTAATGACTTAATGCTGACCCAGCCTTGTAACTAGGCTACAGCCACAAAAGTGTATTCTCAGGGGTGTTCTCAGAAATAATATAAAGGTGGTTTACTATGGAAATAGATTGGGGATAGTTTTCTCTTACAGCCTCTGCTGTAGCTCTTCTCTCGGCAGAATAATATGACAGTCTAGAAGAGAAGAAATAATATCAATTATAAGAATTCTTCAGCAGGAGTCTATGTGTCCTCAAAACTGAGTGTGTGTGTGTATGTGCTGTGGCTGTGTTTTCATTGTTGATCTACAACAACTATTGCATTATTAGGATGCACAGCAAAGATCCTACGCTGGATAGCTCTTGCTTTTATCACACATTTTATTCTGACCCCAACTTGGAAATTCTGAATCCTCTGACAGAGAAGAAAAAAGAAAATGGCAGACACTTGTTAGCCATTCCCTCCAAATACTGGCTCACGATTCGACAGACTCCAGTGAATTTTACGCTATGTAAAATGATTCTCAGCTCTGGATTCCCAAGAGTTGTCAAAGGCAGATATCCACATGATTTAATGTCTTGCCAAGCAGAACTCTCCAAACCAGGGGAAGCAGGAAGAAATATCACTGATGTTCAGAATTTTTGTCTGAGACTCATTCAATGCTGTCTGCTGTTGACACTCAGAAGGTGACACACAGGGAATGGTGAGTTCATGGAGAGGGTAACGCAAGCATTGCCGCAATTAATTATAATCCTTTGTCCAAGGCTTTGAGAATAGAATCTACTGTCAAGAAGGGCCTAAGCTCCCATAGAAGTTTATCATCTCTTATGAGTCTGAAATCTGTGAGCAGTGAAGAGAATTCTAAGATATGCCTAGCCAATTTCTTGCAACACAAGAATGATTGGCAGTGTCATTGTCAATGATAACAGCATCTATCTGAAGAAGAGAAGGAGACAAAATTACAAAACTCTTGTTTTCCTTTTAACTAACAATATTACTTGGGGCTCCAAAACTTTTTTCATTTGCCGTGAATGATACCAAATTTTGTGGGCTGTTGTAAACCTGCAGCCAGATTTCATTAAATGAGAAGAGTGAGTGTTCTCAGTTAAATTTATTCTGCCTGGATCAAACCATATTCCTATTGGTATTAGTTTTCTATTGCTGCTAACAAATTGCCATAAACTTCCATGGCTCAAAACAACACAAATTTACTATTTCATATTTTCTGTGGGTCAGGAGTCCAGGCATGAGTTAGTTGGGTCTTTTGCTGAGGGTCTCACAGTTTTAATTCAAGGTGTGAACAAGGCTGTGACCTCATCTGAGGCTCGGGGTCCTCTTCCAAATTCACAGGTCGTTGGTGGAATTCATTTCCCTCTGGCTGTATAACTGAGGCTCCATTTCCTTGCTAGCTGTCTGCTGAGGACCACTCTCAGTTCCCAGAGGCCATCCTTAGCTGCTCGCCTCATGGCCCCTTCCTTCACAACACAGCTGTTTGCTTTCTTCTGGGTCAGCAGGAAAGAATCTTTGACACTCACTTTATGTTAAAGGGCTCATCTGGTTAGGTCAAGACCACTCAAGATAGTTTTCTTGATTGTCTCCAGATCAACTGATAAATAACCTAATCCTGAGAGTGGTATCTCATTATATTCGCTGGTCCTGTTCATACTCAAGGGGAGGAAATTATAGAGGGTGTGCACACCAAGGAGCTTCTATCTTGGAGATTATCTCAGAATTCTACCTACCACAATTTTCAAGAATTCATTTTGCATATTGCATATCTTAGCATTTGTAAGAATAATTGTAAATATCTCAGAAGACCAGATATTTTAAGGAAATTTTTTTGCTAGATAATGTATCAGTTACTATAAATTATGATTTTACATAGATAACGTTTGAGATAATTAAAAAGTCACAGCAACATCTGAATCTCTTTGTAAAGAAATATAATTGACCAACATATAATGCATATTCTGGATTAAACCAAACATATGCCAGGTCAAATGTAAGGTGGTAGCTATATGTTTCCATTTTTCTGTGACCTGAGAAATCCTCTATTACTCAATATCACTTGTAACATATAAAATTTTAAACACAAATATCAGCTCTATTACTATGCATTATAAGCAGTCACTCAGTATTATTTAGTTCTAAGCAGGTTTACCTAGGACAAATGGTAAATGTGTACATAGTTTTAAGTTCAAAGAGTAAGGACCAAACTAGAAGTTTGACTCAGAGGGTCAAGTCCTTAATCAAAACATGGTGTACTCTGCATTAACACAGATTTGGATTTAGTTTGGATGCATAAGCTTTTATGTTCTCATTTGCAAATGCTTGCAAGTGACAAAAGAGATAAAATGATAATTTTTAGATCATACCGGGATTTAAAAGAAATGTTTTGCATTTCTGTGTCTTTTATGGTACCATTCAAATAGCACTTGTCAAAATGAACCATAGTTTTAACGAATAAGAAATAAAGTGGAACAATGCTCTTCCTACAACTTAGAGACGATGTTGCTCTAGCTCATTGAGGTGGATTCTGACAGCAACGTATGAAGTATAAGTCTTACTCTTTCATAAGCATCTTCTTAGGAAAAGTAAGAAGGAAGAAGTGATTATTAACTATCTGTTCCTCAACAAAAAGAAAAAGCAATCAGTTTGCTGTTTTCAAATGGGTAAAGGAAATCAATAAACATTTTTTAAAATAAGCAAGTGGTCTTGGAAGAGAATTCAGGTTTGTGAAAATAGTGCTGAACTGTCAAGTAATTTCTTTTAGTAGTATGGAAAGGTGGGTGTTTCTGGATCATACTTTACGGAATAATTTAAACTCTACTCTGGTTTAACGTGCTATGCCTACTCAAGGAGACGGCTGAAAGAAGTTTTACGTAAAAGTTTGCAACTCTGGTTATTGCAAAAATGCTACATGGTTGCTCTAAATGAATGATATTGAAACATTTCCCTCAGTAACTTTATTTCGCAATTGAAAGGAAGATACAGTTTAGGAGCGTACTTTCTTTATTCCTTTAAACCAAATGCTCCTTATGATACAAAAGAGCACTTAGTGATCCATGCAGGCTTCCATTTATAATATTAATAGAAGACATGTTCCATGCTAATCCATCTCATTAATATTAAAGAAAGGACTCCAACACTGGTGAGCACTTAATCATCTGCAATTAGCACCTAACTGTTAATTCTATAGAGGGCTCTTAGGGAGAGAAGCAGAAGAAGGAGCTCCCATTTGCTAAATGTTAGTTGATTTAGCTTAGAGTATTTAATTCTGGCAAAACTCAGTAATTAGAACAATTCATGTAGCTAGACAAGTTTAATTGATCAGTTAAAAATAAAAGAGTCTCCAACTGAGACCAACCACAAGATATACATTTTGGAAATGTCCATGACATAGCCATTTTGCTAATTTATTTTATTAGATTCTATGTACTTCTGGACCAATGGATTTGGCATCTGAGCAGAGATGAATAAACTTCCAGCTCAAGCTACCTCAACACAGATCCCCAAATCCAATTAGCAGAATGGGCAGGCTGTCTGGTTTGGCTCCAAGTAGAGCAGCTTGCTTTCTCGATGTCAACTCAACCTGAAAAAAGAATGACTGTGAGATTCCTACTTTAAAACTAAAAGGAGCATCAAGACCCCAAGTTGAGCTCTATGCCAACGACTTAGAGCGAAACCGAGCTTCCCACTATGGTGAGGCCTCTCCGTTCTCCTCCTGCATTTATCCTGCCATTCAATGGGCTTTCTCTTGCAGCTCTGAAATCTGCCTCCTTTCTAGGGGCAGATCCTATTATCAATCATTTGCTGAAACTTCTTGGAAGATTCAAAGGCTGTGGGAGAATCTATTACAGAGCACCAAGGGGGACTTGACCACAGGGTAGCCATGCTTTCAGAAAAGGAATCTGTTTGCACCATCTTAATGACTCAATTCTTCTTAAAGCTACTTCCAGCACCATTTTTTCTTTTTTTCAGTTGAAGAAAAGCTGAGGTTGGCAGGATCCCTTAAAAGGCAATGGTATTCCATGAAATGAGTGGAGACAGGCTTGTCCATCTCTTTTGTTAACGTCATTTACTCAATCAGTAATGATGGAGCGCCCCCAGGACACATCACACCAAATGTCATCTGTGGCAACCTTTAACACCAGTTCTTCTGCCAAGTCTCGCAAATTAACCAGATTTAACTAAGCACGATTCCAATAGTTTCTAATTACTGTGACAATCAAGGCATTTTTGAATCTCTCTCTTTAGCATTTTCAAAGACGCTTATCCTGCTATCTCACCATCTTCCCCATACACTTTTCTCCTTTTGTAATGTGTTGTTATCTATCAGTTGCTCTTTTTCCTTTCTGCGTATTTTGTTATTGTTATGGCTGTCCCCTTCCTAGTCTTAAACTTGACTCTGCCTCTATTCACATTTGATAACAAGGCCATCGGGTACCTTTGCCAAATGTTAGACTCTTATTTTACAGCAGCTCTCCAGATGTGTGCGGGCACCACAGCTGCATAGCCATTACAGATGGCTTGGAGAAATCTGTTTTCAGCTTTCTGCCTTACAATATACCCTAATCTTCACCAGCTGTATTGAAGTGCCTTACCCTTTAAGGATTTGGATGAAAGAACATGAGTAAAGCAACAAAAGTCATCACCATCAGACGCACTCCAGCCATAAGGCTCCTTATGGCATAGGTAAACCAGAAGCAGCACTCCAAATGAGTTCTACTGAAGAACCACATGCATACACAGGAGATGTGTATGTAGATGGTATCTGAAACCAGAATCAAGATATAGTAAATACCAGGCACCATGTTTAGGGTTCCAGACTCGTCTGGGGACACCCTGAGAAAGCCTCTTCATTCCAGTGGCAGATTTGGAGGACCCTTGTGAGATTCCACGATTAACAACAATATCTACTGGGAGGTAAGAGGCACAGAGTCTAACAGATCATGGATTTGATTTTGTCTGGGCTACCTCCTTGCAAGTTTGCCTGTGCAAGGTGCTGAAGATATTTGAGGCCATTTCCTCTCCTGTAAGCTTAGCGTAGTAATGCTGTTTACATCACAGGATTCTCTGAGGATGGTCCAACACGCTGAACTTAGCCCTGGGCCTGACACATGATAAATGCTCCTAAGTGACAGTTATCAAAATTACTATTATTTTAAGTAAACATTTAGATATGTGGCTTCTGGCATTCCTTTCCTTGATGTACAACAAGTCCAGAAATGGCTCAAATATTCTTTGAAAAGTGACGACAGAGAATGTTTGGGTTTCAAAGCTCCCACTGCTGGCTGAATGCAACTTAAAGGGAAAAAGACGTCAAACAAATAGATAGAGGTGTCATTAAGCTGAAAACTAAGACTTGTCTTAGATTAGCCACTATCGTGGACTCCAGAACTAAACCTCAACATGTGTGTAATTGCACAGTGTTTGATGTTTGTGTGTCTACTGTCTCTCAAAATGTTCACTAGTCATGGTGTATGCATAGCAAAATGAATAAAATTGGGATGCCTCTTTTTTCTAACACTTTATACTTAACAAAGTTAGACAATGAGAAAAGGATATGGACGCTGGCATTTAAATTTCAGTTCTTTGCTGTGGTATATTAAGCAAATTAAGAAACTTCTATAAGCCTTCATTTCTACAGCTGTAATAATGCCTATCTTGCAATAGTTATTGAAAGGATAAATAATTCTGTTAAAATGCCTAGCTAGTTTTCTGTAACATAATAGCATTCGCTAAAGGATAACTACCATTACTGCAATCAATCTTTGCAATAACTCTGTTAGATTTCTATTGCTGTATAACCAATTCCCACAAATTTAGCAGCTTAAAACAATACTATTTATTAGCTCACAGGTTTGTAGGTCAAAAGTCTGGACATGGAGTGGCTGGGTTGTCTATTCAGAGTCTTACGAAAGAAAAGCAAAGGTGTCAAATGGCCTGTGTCCTCATCTGAAGTTCAACGTTCTCTTTCCACCTCATGTGATTGTGGCAGAATTTATTCCTATAGGACTATGGTCTCCATCTCTTTGCTGGCTGTCTGCCTAGAGCCACTCTTAACTTCTAGAGGCCATCACATTCTTGACACATGGTCCCCTTTATCTTCAAAGCCAGTGGTGGAGAATGTCCTTTGCATTGAATCCCTCTCACACTTTGAATGAATCTCTTTTGCCAGGAAGAGCTCCATTCCATTTATGTGCTCACCTAACTAGATCAGGTGCAAGGAGCACAATTTCCTTTTCTTAGTCAACTGATTTGGGACCTCAGTTACATCTGAAAAGTTCCATTGCAGCAGCACATAGCTTAGCGTTTGATTGAATATCAGGGAGAAGGTGTGTATACACCCCGGGGTGGGAATCTTGAAGGACATCTTAAAATTCTGCCTACCACAGTTGTTTACAGAGAAAAGTTTTACCCATATAATTAGTTTTGAGGAAACTGAGATTCCAAAGGTTTAGTTGACTTGCCCAAGGACATCAAACTGAGAAATATTTCCTAACAAAATATCATAGGGGATATTTGGCAATGTTTGGAGACATTTTTGGTTGCTACAATTGGGGAAAAGCTGGAAATCTTTTAGCTGGCCCAGGTTGAAGTTCTATTAATATACAAGAAGAGAACAGACACTGGAGACCACTGGCAGTCTCTGCCAAAGATTATGCTCATTTATGCCAGGCAATTCCCTCAGAATGCAGCTGGAGTGTAGTGGAAACAGTCCTCAGCCAGCTTCTGTGTCCTGCAAATATATGTCAACAAGAAGCTTTCGGTTTGACGCAAGATTTCTCAAATTTAGCAATACTGACATGTTAGGCCGGATAATTCATCATATGGGGGCGTGTCTTGTCCGTAGTAGGTGTTTAGCAGCATCTCTGACATCTGTCTACTAGATGTCAATAGTGCTGCTACCACCTCCCTCCCCCACCACCAAGTTGTGACAAAAAAACTTCTTCTCGGGGAGGAGCAAAATTGCCCTCAGTTGGGAACCACTGCTCTAAAGGGCAAAAGCAATCCCTCCCTCGACTCTCCTTTCTTTTCCATTGGCTTGAAGGCAGACATGATGTCTGTAGCCAGAGCAGCCACCATGGACCACACTTTGGAAGCCAAATGCTGTGGATGCTACAGCTAAAACTGAGTGAGCCTGGTTCCTGACACCATAGTCTGGACTGCTTACACCTAAATTGTAACAAGAGATGGAAATAAACCTCTGTCTTGTTTAAGCCACCATATTCTTGGTTTCTACGTTACTGGCCTGGAGTTTTTTTTATCCTAACTAATACGTACTTCCTGGGAAAGCCACTTTTGCAGAGCCGGTAAGTGTTGCACATATTGCCCTGTTGCCTTAAAGTCTTGTAGTTCTGTTTCTTTTTTGTTATCCAGCACATTATCCTTATGATATAGCCTGTCCCCAAAGAGGCAATCCTTACAATGAGAAGCTGTACTTGATTCTTCAGTAAATACATACTTTGTTTGAGCGCGTGGTAACAACCCAAACAGAGGTTTCCGTTGTAAACATTTGTTTCACAAGCAAACAAATCCAAATTGAAATGTTTCTTTTCATTGTTGCAGTGGAATATCCATTTGCTTTCTGGTCATTAGGGACTGCTGAATGCTTTTGTAAATGTTTCCACAGGCTGTTGGCCACTCCAGGCCCATCTCTCTCCCACTGCTCAAGAATTTCCTAATGGTCAGGAACTCCTCAGAGACTCACCCAGGACTTCAGTGGTTGCCTGATGGACGTGATCACCAAAATGATCTTGCATCTGGGAAAGGAGAGACTGCTTTTTTTTTTTTTTTTTTAATCAGAGCAACTTGCTGTTTCATTGAATACGTTGCTGTCTTTGGATTTATTAAGCATATATAAGAAACAGTATTAATGCTTTCAAGCCATTCATCAATAGTTTACCAAGTGATTTTCGGTGACCTAAGAAAGTGCCTCTGTATCACATGTTGGAGATACTTTTTCTGCTATAACAATTAAATATTTTTTAGTAGTGTTTGTTTTTTAAGATGAAAATATAAGAGCTGAAAATGAGTTTGGATATATTTGTATCTATTGACACTAGATGTTGCCTGTGAGCACACACCCCTGGCACTTATCCCAATGCCTTTGCCTCCCATATCCATCTACTGAAATGCTGCCTGTATTCCAAGGCTTGATCTCAATTCCTTCTTAAATAACTACAAGCCTCAAAGCTCCTGCCAGTTGCACAGCTCCCTTATGAAGCAAGTGGCCTTGTGTGTGTATGTGTGTGCTTTTTAAAAAAATGTATATTTATTGTGGTTTTTTCCTTATGATGTATTAAACCTGTTCTATTGCCCTAAGAATATTTGATTGGACAAACGATTGTGGCTATAGTCGGAAGCAACCATTTATATCTATACATGCTAAACAACTATCACCAAAGCATCTTAGCTGAATGCTCTGCCCACTAGTGGCAAACTAGCCAAAAAGAAGGCTCTTTTTGCAAATAAACACAATGAGGTAAATCATTCAAGCTCAGGTTGTTATGCTGGGAATAAACCTGGTGGGCATCCTCTTCTTGACGGCATTGGGGCTTCTCCAAGTGAAGACACCACTGAAGGAAATGCATCCCCTGTTACTCCATGTCGCAGTACACCTTGAAATAAATTAACATGAAACTCCAATTATCAAGGAAGCATCTTGGGGCCGGCCGGTGGTGCAGTGGTTAAGCGCATACGTTCTGCTTCAGCAGCCTGGGTTTCGCCAGTTCGGATGCCGGGTATGGACATGGCACCGCTTGGCAAGCCATGCTGTGGTAGGCATCCCACATATAAAGTAGAGGAGGATGGGCACGGATGTTAGCTCAGGGCCAGCCTTCCTCAGCATAAAGAGGAGGATTGGCAGCAGTTAATCACAGGGCTAACCTTCCTCAAAAAAAAAAAAAAAAAAATGAAGCATCTTTCTTTTCTGAAAGCATATGCTGATTAACTTATGGATCTGCATTATAACTTTTATCTTAATCTCCCTTCCATCAAAGTTAGATAAAAATAAGAAATTTAGAAAATTCAGAAATAATAGGTAGCATTTGTTCAGCATTTACCATATGTCAAGTCCCACCCTTATTATATCATTTAATGCTTACAGCTCAGCGAGAGACAGGATTATTATAATCATTTAACTGCTGAAGAAACTGAGATCTCCGAAGGGTACATGTGAGTGTGTGTGTGCGTATGTGTGTGTGCATGTGTGTATGTGATTTTTCCCAAGATCACATCGCTAGTAGATGACAGACTGGGTTTCAAACCCAAGCCATCTTAGAAAAAATAAGCACCAACACAAATTTTAAAATACGCTGTGTAATAAAATAATGCTAAAAGGGGATAAAAGATCTATGAAATCCAACGGATAAAAAGGGAGGAAAAAAAAGTAAACAAATGAGCAGTAGACATTGTCCTTCTGACGCAAGTGGCTCTGTGGTCTCTGGGACCATGGTCTTGAGGTGTCTAACGAGAATCTCAAAGGTTGAGCATGAAGAGCAAAGCACATGGCAGGACCTCATTTTTGGGCAAATTCAGGACACTCAGGCATGTGGCTCTGCACTTTACTCAAAGCCAGCATGACCATGGTTGAATGGGCATTGACACTCTAGATCTTGGCGCCTCCCTTGCTAGTATAGTGAAAGTGGACCTCACTTACTCTGGTACCTTATTCTCTTCTCAGTGAGCTCCACAGGCCTGCACAGCATTATCAACAGGCATGCATGTGTTTGGACTTTGGATCTTGGTTTTGCAACTTCCTAGTTGTAGAAACAATGACAGGTTTTCCAAATTTCATGCATCTCAGATTAAACAGTCATAGTGCTCTTGTGAAATTAAATAAAATAAAACTTCAGGCAGCAGTCACATGATGGAGCCCATAATGGTTAGGCATATGTTATCAGTCCTCAAGGTACCAATCAAGTCATATTCATATTGGCACCACCAGGGACAACTTCTATAGCCCAGTGAGCACTTGGTTAATGTTTAATTAAACTCTATTGGCTACAGAGTTTAAGAAATTTTCCACGCTCTTCATTTACTGTCATTAATCTGAAGTTCTGAAATGCTGGCCCTGTTTATGATGTTTCCTCTCTCTGGTTAGATAGAAGTTTTGTGATAATGATACTCATTGTGGTAGGGTTTGACCTGCGTGTTTCTTCTTTTATGTGAATACAATGCAGGAGAAGGAAAGAATTAGACACACGGTAAACCCTGTGATTTGAATTTCTTGGTTGTTCTCTTGCTATGATTTCCCAACTTCATATTGCTGAAATGCTTATTTCATGATAGGTTTGAACTGATTTCTTTTTACTCTTTAGCAGAATGGGTGTGATTTTCATCCACATTTCTGCAAAGAAGAAAAAAATAATACACTCCTACCTGAGAAAGATGTTCAATGATTTTGATTGTGTTTCCTGAATGAACATGTTACTTCTTAATGGGCCTGACATTCCAAACAGTTCAAAAAAAAAAAAACACAAATGCAGACAGCAAACGTGCAAGCAGCTCTACCACGTCTGGGGACACTGAGTGCAAGGTGGTAAAGTTTAAAATATTATTATTGTTTAGCTCAGCTTTGAAAATTTGAGAAAAACGTGGAAACCTTCTGTTCTGACAGTCACTGGGGCAATCACTCCAGGTGTTTTTTGTACCAGAAGGCGAAGTGTGGCAGGCCTAGGCCAAGGTTGCAGGTCTCCTCTACAAAGGCCTATGATGTAAGTCTACTATGCTTTAAAAAAAAGGCAGAGAGGGTGGGCGGAGTGAAATACAGACTTGGCCAATTAAAGGCTATTTCCTTTCCGAGCACCCCTCCCCATCCCCAGATGAGCGTCATATCAATCTTACACGGTCTAGATGTAAGAACACACTTTGCCACAGTGTTAAGAATGGATGCTTTGGAAGGAAAATCTGTGGATTTGGATCCCAGACTGACACTTAATAGCTATTTGGCCTTTGGAAAGTTACTTAATATTCTTTATGCCTAAATTTTCTCACCTGTGAAATAGTGACATGAATGTGACCCACTCATAGAGTTCTTAGAAGGATTGAATAAATTAATACACACACAGCAGTTAGAACAGTACCTGGCATGTCATAAGCATATTAGGACACATACATAAGCTAATAAATATTAGCTATTGTCTGTCTGAATTTGATGTTGTTACACATATATTTCCACTGTTTTTGCCAGTTTGGAATGCCTGCCTCTTTTCAAATCCAAGTTGTTGGTTGTTTGACACATTGAAAGGAACATATGTAACTGCCAGTTTTGAGGCTGAGAGGATACGGGAGGGGGAGGCGGTGTAAATATACCCATAGACACAAACCTAGGCAGCTAAGTACTCTGTTTATATGCAGGTATTATCATGGATGATGGCCTCTTGCTTTTTCCAAAAGCAAAATAATTAGGAATATATTTCCGCTTCTTTTGTATCAGCTCTAATAGCCCCATAATTGGCAAAAATTTTCAACCTGGTGACCAATTCAGGCCTATCGACAAACTTTGCATCTGATGGCTGTCCTTTTTGCCCCCTAAAAGACCTCTAGGCTTCGTTTAAACTGTTGTTGCTAGAAGTGCTATTAGGATGAACCAATGAAACACAGGAGTGAAAGGAGCAGACAGTAACTCACACAAATACTGAAACAAAAGTAATTAACGCAAACTGCTGCTTCTCTGAACTCGAGCTTGTCACTGGACCACTATGAATTTTCATTCAAAATGTAAACTTCTTTACTTCTATTAAATTTCATTAGGTGCTTTATGGAGGAATTTAAATAAAGTAGAATTTCCTTCTCGAAGTACCCACAACCTGGGAACATAGAAATATGTACCTGTTTATTCACACACGCACAACCAAAATAGTACAATAGTGCTGCTGTTTTCATTGTGTTCCTAGCATGTCTGATTGATGAATCACTCATAGAATTTTTCTCATTAAAAACAGATAAAGCTTTCTTACTTTGAGGAAGGCCCTATAACCAAGCTTCAAGACTCTGCCTTTTCCTCACCTTCTTTATTTCACAGGTTACACAAATTTTACTGCTCCCTTGACGTGATCATCACTTACCTTCTGATCCTCCATGTTACCCAGTCTATCTGCTGCTCTTAGTTTTCAGCACTCAGTAAACAGAATAGCTTGTCTCATGACAATCTGAATGTTTCCTTCTGCTTTTCCTGTATTTGGTAACATCTAAAATGGTGATAAAGTTTAATGAGAATGACTTGCTCAATATCCTTGTAAAACATTATTTCCCTAATTTACGTCTTTCCTTTTCGTGCTGCCAGGTACATTTTAAAAGCGGGGATGGAGTCTTAGTCTTATTTGTAGATTCAGTGCCAAGAGGCCTGGTATACAGTAGGTCCTCACAATATTTTTGCTAGACTGTTGAATTGAAATGACTAGTTACCTTAGTTTTTACACATACATTTATTCTACCTCAAATACGCTTGTGTTCTGAGCTAGGTAACCAGTTTACTTAAAAACTCTTGTCTACCATCGGTTTGCATGAAGTATGTTGTGGATAAGGAGCAGATGATTTTGCAAGATAAATGTTTCCTTCTAAAGCTTTTTGAAAATTTAATTTCTTCATGAAAGTAAGGAGATTCTGGTTCAACAATTCCCTTGTGATCATGTCCATAATCAAAGTCAAATTTTATACGATTATCTAGTGATGTGGGAAATGTTCATGCTATATGTGTCAGAAGAATAAAACTAGTTCGGCATCCTGTCCTCCCCCAAGACGGAGACTGCAACAAGCGCATTTTCTAAGAAGTTATCGCTTATAGCCAGAATCTAAAAACTTTAGCTGAGCCTTCTGTAGCTTAAGTATTCTTAACAGGTACATGGCTTAACAGTGTCATGTTTCTTATTCCCAGAAGGCTGCCTGGCCACACTTTGAAAGGTGATGTGTGTATAAATGAATGTATCTAATATAGCTCTGCCTAGTGATGTGAAATGATTTCTCCAGTGTTAGAGAGGTGACTTTGCGCACTATAGGAAACTAGGATTTTTAAAGATTTTATTTATTTATTTATTTATTTATGCTGAGGCAGAATAGACCTGAGCTAACATCTGTTCCAATCTTCCTCCACTTTATATGTAGGTCTCCACCACAGCATGGCTGCTGAGTGGTGTAGGTCCATACCTAGAATCCAAACCCACAAACCTGGGCCACCTAGGTGGAGCATGCCAAACTTCACCACTGTGCCACAGGGCTGGCCCCTGTACAGTATAGGAAACTAGGATTAAATTCTACCTTTACAACAGTAGCAATATTAATAACACTAATATAACACCTCCTATATGCAAGGCACTAAGTGTATTATGCATATTAATTCATTTAATCCTCATAACATTCCATGAGAAAAGTACTGACATTATCCCCATTTTGCTATTTGCATTTTCACAGAGAGTTGCAGGCTGGAGTTTAGGAGAACAAGGTCAGAAACTGGAGGGTGCCCAGGAATCCAAGAATGTGGTTAACATCTTGGGTGCCTTTTCCTTAAATTATGAGAAAGTCAAATTCAGTAAAGACATTTTACAATTTTCTTCCTGTCATTGTAATTTCCTCTAGTTACCCTAACACATTAATGTCAAATACACACACAGAGACTTGAATTGAGATATTGCAAAGAAAATGGACAAAAAGCAAAGGAAGGCATAGTCTACCTTACATATCTCTAGCCACCATGCTTTCAGGGTGGGAGCAACACTCTAGAGGGACTGTGTCCCAGAGTTCCAGAGGAAACCAGCAGAAAAGTGCAAGGCAAACCTATTACTAATCTGGGAGTAGCAGGGAGCAGAATATTGCTCCAATGAACTGCTTGGACTAATGTAGCAAAAGGAAACATCCTTCCTCACAATACACATTAGAAATTAGAGGTGGTGATTTTTGTTGGGGGGTGGGATTAAAGGCGGTACTTGGGTTACATGCCATCAAATGATAAAAACAATTAAGAGAACAGTCTGATGCTAAAAGAAGTCTATGTGCTGTGTTAGCAGTGATTTTGGGGGAAGGAAGTATGAGTGACTTTTAATGGCTTTTTGTGCTATTGTGCATTTTATAATATCTTTATGATTTATAAGCACTACTTTTTATATCAGAAAACTGCTATTAAAAAGGGATTATGGATACATAATCATGGATAGCCAAGCATGGCACTAATACTTTAAAGATCATCTTGTTTAGAAAGTCACATGCTATCTCTTAGAGACCAACACATTGGTGCCTTTCAGTTTGCTCCACCACTTACCAGCTTTCGACGCTGGGCAAGCTGCTTTGACTTTCCTTGCCTCAGCTTCTTCGGCTATAAAGCAGGACAATAGTAGTTTCTCATATACAGATTGCAAAAAGGCTTAAATGGAATAACACATGTAAACACTTAGACCAGGACCCAGCATACAGTAAATGTTAGCTAATATTTTTTAATTCTCACAATCACACTAAAGACAAAATTGAAGGAGAGAAGTTGGAATCAGTTGTCTAAGGTCAAAAGTCATGGAAATGTTGGAATCAATTTGAATACAGATATAGCTAGAACGAAATTCAATTCCCTGCCCAAGATTCTGTTATTGCTATTGGCAAAACACTCAAAGACTCACGCCTCGACTGAGTGAGTGATTCTTTGGCGATCTGATTAACCTATTAAAATAGGGCCAACATCCTTTTCTCCTTCCTTTTTTTTTTCTTTTGAGTTTTTCTTCTTTTCAGTTCTCTAGTCCAAAGTGACGGGATTATAAACACAGATGATAATATTGATGTTGTATTAGATTAAGATCTTTAATTTTAAAAATACCCAAAAGACAGTGTTAAACTGGACAGAATTCTATTTCTGTCTCCCATAATAGTCCAGGCGTAAGCAATACAGTGTACATGGGACAACACTACCATCCTCAACAGGTGGCTTCCAAAGTTGATCCTGGCATCACCATTTCCCAGCAAGCAGGAAGAGAGGGAAAGAGAAAACCTGTTTCAAGTACGTTTAAAGAGATAGGTAAAGAAGTTGCGCATATCACTTCTGTACCCATCATATTGATCAGAGAGGCCAAACCTAGGTGAAAGAGAGAATGGGAAATATAGGCTGCACATTCTATTACTAAATAATGACGGAGAGAACAGATGTAGAGAGGGCAGTTCCAGGCTCACCCATAGGAGTGTAGTGAGCAAAGGGACATGATTTCTAATGTCTCAGAGTTTCTTTTATAAATTATATTTCTGTCTAATGACTGACAGTGGAAAGCTGCATGGTCATTGTGGAAAGGACCTATCACAGATTTGTTATTGATCGTCATCACATTGCTGAAACCAGCACCTTTCTTCTATTATAACAACTGATGCTTTTGCTTCCTGTTTCAGGACTACCTATGTGAACAGTGCCCCCAGAACTGTGCAATGCAATAACGCTAGTGAAATTGTTTCATATTAAATTGCACTTTAATGTTCACAAGTTACACGGATAATTTGACAATTTTTCCTCCTGTCGAAAAACATGTGAATGATTTAACTGTTTTGTTTTGGTTGCTAGGAAACTTGGAATAATCCACAGCCTACTTTTATAAATGTATAGGGCTGATGTGTTAAATTTTTCCCTTTTGTCATCTTATTATTCTACGTTATTTTTTTCACTATGATTTATTTAATTTTTATATATTTTTATAATTCACTTGTAGGAATGATGTGTGTATACAAACAAATAACAAATCCTGGAAATTTCATTACCATAAGGCACTTTGAAATTCTACTACATTTATTTACTATATGATTCCTTTCATAATTAAACATGTCTGAAGATTGCAATTTTTACTTTAGCTTAAACCATCTTTGATTGTTAAAATGATAGGAAATTCGTTAATAAGTTTGATCATTCCTTACACAAAGACATGAATGTGAAGCTGTGAGTTGGTAAATCAAGAACTTACTTTTCGTTTGGAACAAATGTGATCAGTTTAACTTACCCTTAATCAGGAAAATGTGATGCTTACGTATGGCACTATCTCTTCAGTAGATTTGCAAACTAAAAAGGATTTTGCTTATGATAGAAAACTGAAATGCCCATAGTGACTCTAACTTTTTTTTTAATCATGAGGGTAAAAAGATGGATCACTTTAGGGGAAAGCCTGTGGCTCACGATGAAAGTTTTAACACTTTTCCCGGGATTACCTATACCTCTAGCAGAAAAATCTTTTCTGACCCTATGGGTCTTTGCCATGGTTTAAGCCAGTCGGGACTTTTCAGAATGGTGGATAATCAATTTAGCCTGATTAAATGCAGTTCCCATCTTAAATTATGCAAAATGTAAGGACCCGCGGGTCGAACCTGAGGTAGAACTGAGACCCGTAGGCATTCTAGCAGTTAAGCCATGGAGGGCTGTGGAGACTGCCATGGGAATGTGATTCTTAGCTGAATTGCTTTGAATAATTCTCCTTGCTTAGAAGCAAACGATGATGCATACTGCTGAAGTCCAAAGAAGAAAAATAGTTTAACGATTTAGATTATGAGCATCAATATGAGAAAACCTGCAATGTAAAGCCCCTTCAGTCGATAACAGGACAGTTTTGTAAACCACTTAAGGCTGTGATAAAATCCTCCTTGACTGGCCCACGAGCAGCTGTGACAAGTTGAATTTATTTCCTCTCTTACCAGGAAGCTTTGCAGGAAACTCTTAACATATGGTGCTTTTCGCTTCCATCTAGAGCCATAAATGTTATTGGAAAAGGATGTTCCCAAGAGCAGCGAGTTTCTGACGTCTCTGCCAAATGGAGTCCAAATGATCCTTCTGTGGTTCTGAATTCCCTGAGTTCTTAGGAGTTGGCAACCAAGGGTCTCTGATCTAAACACAGCTCACTAATTTAATTATTTTATTATAGATTTGTGGAAGCTCTTTTAGACCGGTGACTTAGCATCTGTATTGTATCTAGCTGTACAGGAAACACAAGTTAGAAGGGTACAAATATTTTGTTTCTTAATTGCTTTCATTTGAAAACTTGGAAATCATTTCACACAGAAACCAGGCACCACAAACTGAACACAAAAGAATGTGAAATTGCGATAAGTCAAATTTGCCGAAAGTGTTCTCACGTTTAGAGCTTTTCATACCGTACACGGATGCACAACCTACTCCTGTGTGGTGGTGTGGTAGTAAATGCTCGCAGGGATTAGCAGTCATACAAAAATGAAGTATTGCCAAGAAAAATCATTGACTATCTTATGTATAGTTTATAAGACTCCATAAAGTGCTGAATACACACCAGAGGGCACATCCTTATTTAATAATGTCTTTTTGGAGCATTTCATTTTAATAAATTAGGAGGACAACATTGATGCTTTGACCATTAGAAGTTTGCTGCTAGCTGAAGCAGCACCATGATTGCTAAATTCAAACTAATGGCACCAGCAAATATATATCGTCAATGCAATGAGCTATGTTGAAATGTCATTCAGTTTGAGACAGAAAATGCATTAAAATAAAATATCTGAAAATCCACATGTTTAAAGTTGTGTGGTAAATTTTTTTTTAAAGATGTAACAGTTCTTTTAAAGATTTTATGTTTTTTTTTCCTTTTTCTCCCCAAAGCCCCCCAGTACATAGTTGTATATTCTTCGTTGTGGGTCCTTCTAGTTGTGGCATGTGGGACGCTGCCTCATCGTGGTTTGATGAGCAGTGCCATGTCTGCGCCCAGGATTCGAACCAACGAAACACTGGGCCGCCTGCAGCGGAGTGCGCGAACTTAACCACTAGGCCACGGGGCCAGCCCCTGTGTGGTAAATTTTTAAGTATTACATAATTCTGGACTGATTATTGTCATATAGATATATAAAACATGTACATGTATCTTTAACACTTTATAGCATTTTAATAATATTTTGGGACTTAAAATTAATTATTTTGTAGTCATGAAAATTGAGTATTATCTCGCATATTTTAAAGTTTCACAATACATGAAATGAATCAAAAACTCAACCTCAATGCATGTGTGTATATATGTGTGTGTATATGTTCTCTATATATGTTTCTCTATGTACAAGTAAATACTATCACATGCGTGTGTACTGAGTATAGAAACAATATACGGGAAAAAGTACATATATACTAACCTACAGTTCTTATGCTATAGAAAAAACATTTAAAAAATTTAATTGTAATTATAATTTAACAGCTGTCTTTGAAAAACTTAATGATCATTGAGTCTTTGAACCCAAAGCAAGTCTTAACACTCTGAAAGGGGAAGAAAAAAATTATACTGATAGCTGTGCATTTTAAGACAATTACAAAATTAAGCAAGTTAATCAATATAAACAAATCAGCAATATAAAATCTTTTAAAATTCAGTTTTAAAATTTTTATTCTTGCTAACTTAATATTTAAGACTCAATAAACATCTTAAAATTAGCGATAATGTTGACTTAGAATACCACTTTTAAATAATGATTTTAATTTCATCTTTTCTTCAGTGTGATGCATATCATCGTGCTCATTTTATCACTACGTTGTTAAACAAATTTCTAAATTAACAGAGCACTTCTCAGAAATTCTGAGAAAGCATTGGCCTTTTCTATTGGTATTCACCCTTTTCAGGAGATTATGTCCCTAATTTTATTATTGTGAGCGTTATAATTATTTTCTGAAAGACAAGTCCCTAATAGCAATGCCGTAGAAAGAGAACACAATTCTAGATGCCATTTAGCTATCATCTCGTATATCTCTTTAAGCAGATAGCTACTTAAATTAATACTGAAATTGATTGCATATGCAGCATGATTTATTATTAATATAAACATACAACCCCAACCATGGCATAATTCATTTATTTACTTTCTCAAATTTTTACTTTGCAAAATTGTTTTCTTTAGTTTAAAACAAAAAGGAGATTTATTGGACACCTACCAAGATATATATCATGACTTCCATATAACTTTTTATCTTCCAGTTTTTGGTATTTTACTTGGTTCTAAAACTAATTACAGGTTTTCAAAATATCAAGAAGAAAAGTGGCATAAAAAAGACTCAGTTGTTTGGTATCCATCATGCCATGATTAAATAATCAGAAACAATTTGATGGTTGACTGAAATTATGATGTTGCAAAAACCTAAACCTTAACTTATAAAATTCTCTTGTTTAAAGGGAAAAAAACTATAAAGCAAGTGTGGTTGAAACCAGCTTTGAAAAGAAAAAGCTGTTTTCTAGACCCATTGACATTCTAGAACTAGAAGGAAGTTTGGATGTCATCTAATGCAAACCCCCAATTTTTCATCTGAGGCAAATCAATCCAGAAATTATAAAACACACAGATTTTGAGAGCTGCAAGGACCATTACGAGATAATGGAATAAATTTAAATCATGGCAATTCTGGTTGTTTCATCAAAACAGGTATCTAGAATGAACCAAGCAGCTATTGGACAAAGCCCTTGCATCTTGGCCCCTGAGAAGCTGCTCCATTTACATCGTCACTTGGGTTAAGTGAGGACAATTGGAATAAAAAAGTAATTGAGCTTTTATGTTGGAAGGGCAAAGATTAACAAGGCCAATGCTCTCGCCCAATAAGTGAGGCCCGGAGAAGTAACGCCAATTCCCAATTAAATTTGATGTACTTTTTAATTATATGTTCCAATTCAGCAGGGTAATTTGCCTACTCCAGATTTTGTCACTCAGGCAAACACAGTGTTCAATGGAATATAAAAGTTAATTTGAGAGAAGAAATTGGAACTTTACTAAAAAACAAATTTGTAATTCTTTACTTCCATGAATGTGAATAAATAATAATGTGTTTTTAACCATATAAGATTTCCCGAACTGATGAATAAGTGAAACTTGATTTTCCATAAAAGATATGATCAAATAATATCCAACTAGTTACCACTTTGGTTTGGTATATTACGTACCCGTCTCTTGTTTGTCTCTTTCCAATCATATGCCTCACATTAATATTTTTCTTGCTTTTTCTCTTTCCTTTGGTTTTCCATCACATTTCATTCATGGTAACCTCTCTAAGGCATTTCTCCTTATTATAATAATGTTCTAAATACTAGACGGGATCAACAATGACAGTACACCATCAAGAACTAGAAGACGTCTTTCTGAGAGTTTTACTAACAGTTATTTGACTTGTTATTGATCTGCAATATTGACACACACAAAACAAAAAGCAGACAACGTTAAAAACCGAGGTTCAGTGAAAAAATTTTTCTACTATCCGATAGAGAAAAAATAATATTAATCAACTAGGAGAATTGTGTTAGAGGAGGCAAAAAAGAAGAAAAAAAGCTAACCTTAATTCTGGTCACTAAGGATAATTTATCAGATCTCATCATGACCTGGAAAAGTCTGTTCATTCACCACCATTTTCTGCTTCTTACTCTCTGAATCTTTCTAGTCGCCCAGGCTATAATGACATTTGGAATGTTGTCTGTCTTAAGTCACTTTCTTTTGAAAAGGTCACCCATTAGTGCCATATACCATAGCTGTGGCATCTGGCAATCACTTGGTACTCGAGCTAAGATAGCAACTTTCTTTTCCTTTATAATCACTTTATAGTCACTGATATATAAACCCAATTTAGTATAGCTTAAACGCAATACCCTTTCAAAAAAGTGACTGAGGGGAGCTTTAAAACCCTCAAGATTTGAACCTCAGCACACAAACACAATATATATATCTCTCACCATCAAGGTCTGTGAGTATTTCTAACTCTACCCTCCATTTTGTAGATAGGCAGCCCAGTTAGATTGGCCAAAAGAAAGCTTATATCCCAGCACAATATAGGAGGGAATTTGTACCCTCCTCTATAACCTGCCAAAACCTTGACGGGCCAAGATATGCAGACTTTCTTCCTGCCATGCATTCTTGCCTCTGCCCCAAAATGAGAAAAAACAGAGAATCCTGTCTATATCATGTGTACTATTTTAATATCAGTCAAGTTGATAACATACATAAATACCTTCTTTTAATTATTTTCTCTGCTTTCAAGTAATTGTTAAGATAAGGTTTGTGCACTCAAATAATCATGCCTGAAAGTTGATGCTGCTTCAGTTTATCAAGGACAAAGTTGACAACTGTATTTATAAAATTTGAGAGTATAATTAAACATGTATTCGTTTCTGAACTAGGAATAAGTCAGCTGTGTAAATTAGCACATGCCCACAGGTCTCGAGCATTAAAGACACTATTGAAGTGTTGCAAACCAAAGGTAGATAACACAATACTGCTTATAACCCAGGGCTCCAGACTTGAAGGAACCTTAGCTTTGGAATGAGGCGGCTTGTCTGGAGTTCCTCTTTCTGCCATTTATTCTCTTTGTGACCTCAGGTAAATTCCTAAACTGCTCTCATTATCTGTATAAGGAAAGGAACTCTGGTTTGTTGTGAGGGTTAAGAGAATTCTTGTTTATGAAAGTGGCCTTGTTTATGAAAGTGTAAACTCATCTACAAATTTGAAAGATTGTTGCAGACAATAATTGTCAGACTTATCAGACATATAGTCCTTGTGACAGTATTTGCAAAGGTTCACGTACAGTTGGCTTTAAAACAAACAACTATAACAATAACCAACATTGGTTAAAGTTGATCCCATCCCAAATCTTTAGACCCTAGTATTATTCTTATTTCTTTTCTCTTCTAATATAATTTGAATTGAAGCTACAGCAAACTCTGACCAGAAACTTCTATCATTAGAAGTCTCTCGTCTCCTCATGTCTAATGAAATCTGCTTCTCAGTCTCATTATTACCCCTCCCCTCCCCATCCCTCGATAGCTCACTATTGTCTCAGTTCATCAGCTCCTCTTCTGGCCTCATTTGCTTGCCTAACCAGCCTTGACACTAGAGTCAGCCACTTTATTAGATTTTCACACTCTTTTGCCCCAGAGCTGCCATTCCAATCCCCAAGACTGGGTAAATACCATCATTTGCCTTCTCAGCTGCCAGTCCCAGGCTGCCAAATGCTGCCTAAGAAAGTTGCAAAGCCAGGTTGAGTGGTTCCACTACAGCTCTGGGCTCTCTGAAGTCAGCTGGGCCCTCACTTCTGCTTGACAGTACTTGTTCTCATCAATGATTTACGGCTCCTTGTATTCCCCACAGTGTCAATTCCAAGACTGCTTCCCACCCTCCATTTCTTATGTGATATGATCTCCTGCTTCCCAGAGAAAGTCAAGGCCAATGCTTGATTCCTCCTTTTTTTCTCTCCATCAAAATCTCAACTTTTCCTTCTGACCTCGTGGGAAAGTGTTCTCCTCTCCCATGCTAAGCCTTTCACTTAGCCACGCCCTCTTCTTTCACTGAGACTTTATTACCACTTTTGTTTATATACCCCCATAAAAGTTTTTCCTGGTTTAGGCATTCCCTGAATTAATTTGTGGGTCTTTTTCCTTGAAAAAGTCTTGAACGGAGAGGATAGTTTACACTTATTGTTTCTACTTTCTTGCCACGTGCTCATCCCTTGTGATCTGCTTTCTGCTCCAATAAGCAAATCCAATGATGGCTTTTCGTCCCTCCCCCTTTTAGTTCTTTGTAAAGTAATTGATATTATTGACACTGCACAGTCTTGAAATTGCCCACTATGTTCCCTGCAAAACCATCCTCTCCCAGTTCACATTTCATTTCAGTGGTACCCATATCTTCCCAGACACTCAGGATTCACACTCTCGAGTCGTGTTTGCCTCCTCACTCTCCTCTGCACCTTATGGTCAATAGCCGACGTGTTCTCTTGCTTCCATTTCTGCAATATTTTTCACACTTGCACTCTGTCCAAAATTACTTTTTCCAGGACTACTGAAATTGGTTAATGCAATTTCTGCCTAACCCCTTTTCTTTCAAGTCTTTTCCCTGGCAATATACTTGCATCCTGGGATTTTCAGGTTCTTCTTCAATCTGTCACAATTTTTATTCTTAGCTCTTTCCAACTTTATCCTGTCATAAGGAACTCCTTGTTCTTCTCTTTATGAAACCTGAGATTACCATGCACTTACCTCTACCCAGAAACAGGAAGTAGAGGAGGGGGCCAGGTAAGTCACGTTATGTGGCTTTTGCACCTCCAAACCCAATAATGCTGATACATACGACATCTGATTAAAAAAAGCATGAAGTGGGGCCGGCCCGGTGGCGCAGCAGTTAAGTTCACATGTTCCGCTTCTGGGGCTTGGGGTTCACCCGTTCGGATCCCGGGTGCGGACATGGCATGGCTTGTCAAGCCATGTTGTGGCAGGTGTCCCACATATAAAGTAGAGGAAGATGGGCATGATGTTAGCTCAGGGCCAGTCTTCCTCAGCAAAAAGAGGAGGATTGGCAGCAGATGTTAGCTCAGGGCTAATCTTCCTCAAAAAGAAAAAAGAACATGAAGTGCTTGGGTACACAGATCTTTTGAGATTCTAAAAATTCATCAAGCTGTATATTTATGGTGTATGCACTTTTCTTTTTGTATAACATACTGTATTTTCTATATGCATGGTATACTTTGACAAAAAATGTATGGATAATATACTTTTCTGCATGTATAATATACTTCAATATTTTTTTAAAAAACAGCATCAAGGACAGGCTTAAATGAGCAAGGGAAAGGAAAAGATGGCAACATATAGTCTGAGCAACGCTTCAGTAGGATAAAAGAAACCAAGCAAAATTTTTTTCAGGAATCACTAGTTTTTTTTTTTTTTAATACTGTCTCCCTAAGTCCTTCCAGGCATGTAGCACCCAAAGAAGCAATAGAATCTCCAGGACACCGAGATTACCCATATTCTAGGGAAAACTTTATATTTGGTCATTACTTTGACTACACTTTAGGTAAGACAGTTAGGAAAGATATTTACAATTACAAGCATATCTGAACCTATATTGCATCTTTCCAAAAATCATGAAATGACTCAAAAAAGCATGGCAAAAGGCAACTAGCTGATACATTCATTTTCTTCAACTAGAAGTGAGATATCAGTACTACTCCTGAATTTAAAAAAAAAAAACAAAAAACCTCAAGGTTATTGTCTAAACAGGATACTTCAGTACTTGAGCGCAGATTCCAGAGTCAAATCAAACAGACCTGAGTATTGATTCCAGTTTACCTATTCATTGGCTGTATGACCTGGGAGTATAGCCTGAAATCTATGAGTTTCAGTTGCTTCATTGGCAAAATGAACATAACAACCACTACATTGCAGAAATGTGGTGCGAATAAGAAAGGATATATGTAATTTGAATAACACAACGTTGGAAACAATGCACACATTTAATGAATAACTGTTGCTATCTCTTATCTGTTAATATCTATCTTATCTAGAAGCTGAACTAAATAAACTTGAGAATCTTCTCTAGTTCTAACTTTCCAAACTTTCAATGTTCCCATTACCAAGGCCTTCTTTTACACAATACTGGCCCTTACTTAGAGATCCTGAGGAAATATTAAAAGGTGGAACAGCCAATCTCATTTGTAGAATATTAATGATGTCATAGTGTCAGTAGACACTTGGGGAGCTACAGTTTGGATGTTATTAGCCTATCTCAAAATAAGCCATTCCCCATTTTAACATCCTCAAATCATTGTGTGTAATTTCTCATTTCTCCTTTATTTTCACTATATTTTATGGTGTTCATTCCCCTCTTGTTGCTAGATTAGATATTACATTAGACAGAAAACATTCTAAGGAAATGTAGGTTTAGGTTTTCAGCGTTAACCTGCTTAATTTACAAGGTAATGCAAAATGAAAGAGAATACCGAAGGTCCATTGCAACGGATGCTGTGGTGTGTCACCTAGAACTTTCTGGATTGAGGCACTTGTTCTCCAAGATATTGTGAATGTTAGCTGCTGACCCCTCATGACTGAACCCTTTCTGGCCTCACAAAAGTTTCTAGCCCCCTCCCCAGCAGCAGCCTACTGATAGATTCAGGGTTCAGTGGCCTGGCCCTCTTTCCTTGATTCAAGGCGGCTCTAAAGGGCCGTGCCAGCTCCAGAGATTCCCCTGAAACTGCCTGAGCCTTCTCTTGTAATTTTTCCCCTCCTCAATCTTGTCTCCTTCACCTAATAAGAATTGTTCCCCACAAATACAGCATATGCATGCAACTCTCTTAGAGTCTATTTCCTGGGAAACCTCTTCCACCACATCCATTATTATAAAATATTGCAAAATAATTGACAAGACATTTTCAATAAATAGCTTTAAAACCAGACAATCTCTGCCTAAGTCTGAAGTCCAAAATCAGTCTCTGAAATATTTTGAAGTCACTTTCATCCAAATGACCAGACTTATATTAACTCCATCAACTTCTACAGAGAAGAGAAGGAATGTCGAATCCAAGGCATCTACGGAACAAGGACCCTGTCTGGTTTTCATACAGCCCCTAATATAACCCAGAAGACCTGCGAATAATTAGGGAATTTGACCCTCTCCGTTTACGAAGTGGTTGACTTTGTGAAATTTGCCTGTGGTTGGAATGCAGATAGTACCGAGAACGTGATGTAACCTGACAAACTCCACAATGAGATGTTGTGCTCACAGGAGTGTGACATGCCTGGGAATCCCACAGTGGCCAAAAGAAAGTGGCTGCAGCCTGGATAGCATGAGTAAGCAGAGTATGTGATGAGTGAGTTAGTGTTTATTTTCCCTTCTGGTCATTCTGTCCCTATACACAGCTGGCGAGATGACTACCTTTCTGTTTGTCAGATACCCACTCAGCCAGGGGCCAGGGTGCAAGCAGTTGTACCTGTACCAGAAAGATAAAGTGTCAGCTAAAGAATGATCCAACCAGTTTGCACAACTCCTCTTACCTGTGCATAAGTACATGGGTGGGAACCTAGTTTAAGAACGGCTTGAGAATACTAGTCCAATAATAGTCTAACAACAACTTAGAGAAGCATGAGACATACAGCAAATGTCTAAATTAGCTGTTCTCAACTATTTGATCTCAGGTACCCTTTACACTAAAAAATTATTGAGGAGTCTAAAGAGATTTTGTTATGTGAGTTATACATATCAATATTTACCATATTAGACATTAAAAGTAAGAAATTTTTTAAGTATTTATTTACTTAAAATTACAACAAACCATGAGATAACATATATAGTATTTTTATTAAAAATATTTTTCCCAAACAAAAAAACTGGTGAAAAGAGTAGCATATCTACTTTTGCATTCCATCTTTTGCAATATGCTGTTTTGAAAAATGTAAAGAAAATCTGGCCTCATGGAGATACGTAGTTGGAAAAGAAAGGGGTATTTTAGAGATAACGGTAGATATTCTTTTCTGACATTATACCTAACTTGACACATGTTAGTTTCTTAGGGTTAGTTGCAATGTGGAATCTGAAACCATATCATAAACTCTTCATACTCTACTATATTAAAATTATTTGACTAACTTGCACTTTGAATGGCTTTTTTACCCATGCTTGATTTTGTAACATCATACATTGGTGATTTGTAAAATACTGACTCATAGAGCAATGCAAATTTTCCAAATGTTGACGTATTTGCTTACACGATAAAAAGAAATCACATTTACAAATACCCCCACCAATCTCATGAGAAAAATATTTAAGCATTGGGAAGCTATCCAAATGAATAAATTTCCCCAAATTCTAATTTTTGAAATTAGAATCCTAAATTTGTTTTTGACCTGAAAGCTCAGATCATATCATTGCCAACAAATATTGTATTTTTTCCTGGAAGTGACAAGTTTACCTACTTCATTTTCAATAAAATGTCTGCCAAATACCCAAGCATAAATCACCAAATTTTTCTGCCAATCATTCTTTTAAGTAAAAATGATGTTCCATGGAAAATCAAGCTAGTTCAGCTCACAATTCAAACAATCTTGCAAGTGCTTTTCTCTGAGACAAACATCATGCTTCAGTGGGCAGCAGAATTTCTTTTTGCATACTTCCCATTTTGTCACACTAAATATTAAAAGACTTCATAACAGAGGGCAAGCTTTGATGAAATTAATAATTCTTACTGCTGCATCAACCACATTTTTGAGTGAAATCAGCATTGTTTTTTACATCAAGTATTAGCTAGTGAAGAATATGATGACTACTGTTATAGTTAGTGGCATGGCTTTCCTTCCTGCCAGGGCACCAGGAGTTTTATCCACCATTGCTTTTACGTCATCAATGCAAAAGTGGTTACATTACAAATGAAAAATGCTATCTTAGTATTTATATAAAAATCATTTTGACCTTGCAGACTCCTAAAACTGTCTCAGCTACACCCAGGGAGTCCGTGGATCGCATTTTGACAATCAAGAATCTAGACTAGGCCTAACCCAAGGGCAAACCCCCCAGCATTTTGGGTGATCATTTGGCACTGTTAGAGTTTCATGTCTGTGAAACTCCTCTAGACATAGGCAAATGGGACAGTAGAGATTCAAATCCCCGGTTACCTTCCTCTGCTCCTGTTTCTATCCAATTCACAAAGACAAAACTGGGCTTGAAGGTGGAAATGAGTTTAATGAATATGAACAATTCTTTTTCCCTTGTGGCAGTAGTCTTACAAAATATACCATTACGCCTGTTTCATTTGTCCTTTCTGAAGGTAAAAGTGACCTACCTCCATGACTGGCTCAGTCTTGTCAACTCCGACTGCCTGGAACATCAAGCAAATGCCCATTACATTGCAGTCCTCCATCTCTCGAAGAAAAGCTGCTGCACAAACCCCTTTTTAGAGTGCTTTTGTGTAAAACAACTTCTTCTATCCCCCCCAAAATTTCTTTATATCTAACACAAATCTAAGGCTGCAGTGTAAATGCCCCTCCCCCCATTCCCTTATTAGGTTCGTGTGGAACAGCTAGTCAGCTTGCTCATTATAATAGCCAGGCATATGTTTAAACAGATATTAACTCACCCTTTAGCCCTCTCGCTCCTTCAGCCTACACAATCCTAGTTATTAAGCTTTCCTCTCAGGTTCTGTTTTCCTACTCTTTTATCACGTTTGTTACTCTTTGCTGGACTCTCTCCAGTTTCGCTACATTCCTCTTAAAGTGTTGAGAACCACACCAGACACCATTGTTTCTTAAAGTCTTCACCAGCGCCAATATGCCAATAAAGAGGAAATGTTCGTGCCTGGTTTTGGCCTGTCACCCTCCTGTTACTGCATCACCATGTTAGCCTTCTTAATAGCAGCACTGTTTTGCTGACTGGTATTTGCTCTTAGGTTTGCAATCGCTCCAGACTTTCTGGGGTTGCTGCTCATGTGCAGACAGCCCCTGTCTTTTATCTCTGCCTTTTGTTTTTGGCTTCTGATTGGCACATCTTGCCCTTGCCCTATTTGACTTTCCTCTAGGTTTTGCTGCCAATTCCCCTAATTTATCAAGTTCACACTGAGCTATTCCTAGCTTCCGAGATGTAAGCATACCAACCACTTAATGTCATTCACACATGCTCTTGATTCCATCATCCTAGGCATTCATTTACAAAATACTGCTTGAAATTCCAAAAGTCCTATGCACCCCAATGTTTATTGAAGCATTATTTACAATAGCCAAGAAATGGAAGCAACCTAAGTGCACATCAACAGATGATTGGATAAAGAAATTGTGGTATATATATATACAACGGAATACTACTCAGCCGTAAAACAGAACAAAATTGTCCCATTTGCAATAACATGGATGGACCTTGAGGGAATTATGTTAAGTGAAATAAGCCAGTTAGAGAAGGACAATCTCTGTATGACTCCACTCGTATGAGGAATTTAAAAATGTAGTCAAAGAGAACAGATTAGTGGCTACCAGGGGAAAGATGGGGTTGGGGGTGGGCACAAAGGGTGAAGGGGTGCACCTACAACACGACTGACAATAATGTACAACTGAAATTTCACAAGATTGTGACCTATCATTAACTCAATAAAAATTGCAAAAAAAATACTGCTTGATTTGGGGCACATTATTTTAGCTATAGAGGAGAGAATTGCAGTAGCTAAAATGGGTTCTCAAAGTCACTTCCTTCCTACTTTTTCTCTACTCAGAAAGTATAAAGGTGCCTGTACACCACCAAAAATAGAAATGAGCACATCCCAGTTCTGTTATATTTTACAAATCCTACCACTGGGAGAAGTATTAAAGTAAGACTGAGCTGCATATAAAAGAGACCAAAAATACAATTGCTTATAACAGTTGAAGTTTATCCTCTGTCTCATAATAGAGCTCAGGTAAGCAGGCAGGTTAGAGGGGAGGGTCTGGACCACATGTTCATTCAGAGATGCAGATTTCTTCCATGCTGTTGCTCTACCATCCCCTAGAATATTGTCCTCATCTGCATGGTTCATGCAGAGTCATGATCAGCTTGTCAGAAGAGAAAAAGAGCATTAAAGTGTGCATACCGGTGTCCTAAGGCCCAGACCTAGAAATGGCATGTATCACTTCTACTCAAGTTTTATCTGCAAGAACCTAGTTACCTGCAAGGGAGGCTGGAAAGTGTACCAGAACTATTAGAAGAAGAGGAAAGGATGGATTTCGGTGGACAGCTGCAGTCTCTGCCAGCAAATGTCTATTACCTTAGATGGTATGGTCGATTATGCCCAGCATGGACCCAATAGGTGGTCATGAAAAATAACCCTTCTCTCCATAAGTGTTTATCAACCTTGTTCACGAGCCTGACCATAAGCTTCATTTAAAACCATTCTCCTATAAAGGACAAATCTCTGTCTACACATGCCATGAACCCATGGTCTCCCATACTACTTCTGGGCGTGGTTACCTAGAACCACTGTTCACTCTCTTCTCAAGCTGGTTGTTTCTTAACTTGTGAAAGGGACTCATTTGCTTGAAAGTCCCTGAAGGTGAGTTAGGCCTCAGAATTGGCCTCAGTGTAGTGTGTCTGCCATTATAGAGAAATCCTCAAGAATCTGGGCTGTGTTTTAGGCTCCATTGTTCTTTGCCTGAAGGGAACAATTTGATTTTTGTTATTTGAGTGTCATTACTTACAAAATAAGAACCACTTCACTTTTCCTAATGCCTTTTGAGATGACTAGATGTACACAAAGGGTTAAAACTCATGGCAATGTGTTAATATTACTCTAAAATGACCCAGTCCAATCAGGTAAAAATAAGAAAACAACTTTAGACCACTTATCCTACCCCCATTCTGTTTGTAATGCCCAGAGCCCCTCTCTGGAATTAACAAGAGGAATGAAGAGGTTTTGGATGGAATGCCAATAAAGTAATGGCTGGTTTTGACTACACAAAATAAAGACATTATTAACAGCTGCCAGAAACAGAAGGACCACATATTCACACGAGAAACATCAACCCCACAAGGGCCAAGGCTGCTGACCACCTGGAGGAGCATTGTGGACCACACTCTGTGAACTGCTCTAGAATTACTAAAAATGGATTTTTTAAAAATCTTTTAGAAATGCGTCTGGCCTATTGCTTGAGTGCTTTCCAAGAAAAATGACTGGGCATGATTACTATTTACATGCTAATTAAGCTGTTTTATTTTTCTTCTCTGCCTTGGCCTTGCTTCTTAAAAATGTTGCTCACAATGCCCTGGGTCATAGTGACCCAGTTACATTGGAACATGGCAGTATGGCATTCGCTGGTTCTTTCTATCTTCTTCTTCCCATCTGACTAGCTCACCTAATTACACAGTAAGTCACTGATTCTATGACACAGGGAGAAAAATCTTCCCGAGCTAGTCATTGATGCTTCTATTTCACTCAGGGAAAACTTATCAAAGGAGACAAGGAACCCTAAATGCAGCAGATATTTGATGCTAGTGGTAAGCTTATATTGTTGCCGTAGCAACTTTGTCATTAAGGATGTTTCAGCATTTCCTATTAACCTCTATTTTCAGAGGTTTATAACTTCTTGGTAAAAATTCCCTCCAGGCTAAAATTTGGTATACATGAACTCAGACGTGCCAGGTGTCAGTGAATATATACATATATAGTATCCATTTTCTCAAAGAAAGCCTGGTGAATTTCCAAATGAATTATCTCGTTTTCCATAGGGTACAAATTCATTAAATCTAGTGTTAACTTGATTATTTTTAAAGTATTCTTATGGCAACACAACGAAGCATTCTTAAGATTTAGCATTTTGCTCTAGTTTTCTTTCCTTTTACCTCAATCTTTGGCACAGTCACAGTGATTTAACTCAAATGTCACTAAGAGAGATTTGACTGGCTCAAGATCGGTTTAAATTCACTTTAAACAGAGGCAGTTAGAAGTGAAGGCTATGTGAATCTGGAGTTTATATTTTATATTTATCAAAGTATAGGGAATAAAAAAGAAACCTAACTGGTTGTGCAGTGTAAGAGTCAGGGATGGAAAAGGGAGGGACTAAGATCTGAACCCACCGCCTCCCTCTTACTTCTCCCTTCCTCTGTCATGGGCCACATTATCCCTGATCCCAAGGAAGAATCTTCCAGTTTCCCAAAGATTAGAAACCAATTCTCCCTCCAACCACAGATTTTAGAATTGAGTAACACAGTAGTCCAGGTTTTGTTCTGTTTAGATAATTTCTTAATAAATTTTCCAATTTACTTTTTAACTTTTTAATTTGAAGAATTTTAAACCCATAGAAAAGTTACAAGTATAGAATAGAATAGAGGTAAAAGGAAAGAAAAGAAGATCTATCTCTTATATTAACCAATTGTTAACATTCAGCTAAACCATTTGAGGGTTGTTAACATTATTATACTTCAGGTCTAAGTATTTCAGTGTTTATCTTCTAAGAATAAGGACAGCTTCCCATGCTCCCACAAAACAATGATCATATCCGTTTAACATTAATGCAATTATCTACAATAATTCTTATGCAATGTCCTCAATTGTCCCACTTTTATTCTGTTTAGCTTTGTTTTTCAACTAGGATCCAATCAAGGATCATGTATTACATATAGTCGTCCCTGAATATTGAATATTTCTCTAATCGATCTTGCTTTTCATGACATTGACTTTTTTAAAGAGTTCAGGTCTCTTGTATTAGAATACAGAATATTCCTCAATTATTTCCTTATAATTAGATTTGGGCTAAACGTTTTTGACAGGAATACTACATAGGTGATATTAGTCCCTTCTCAGTATCACATCAAAAAAATACATAATGCCAATTTTTCCCATTATTGATGACCAAGTTATTTCTTAGTTTTCTAACTTTTTTTCAGTTTCCTTCTGTGTTTTTAATACAATGTATCAAACCATTCCCTTAGTGATGGCCATTTATTCACCGTGTTTACAGTTGTATATGTATATTTTTTCCCATGCCATATGATGCTCCTGACGTCTAGGGACATAAACTCTTATATGATTTTCATTTTCTTTCAATGGGACAGAATCCAAGGAGTGAGATTACTGTGTCAAAGAGTATGTGCACTTTAATTTTAATAGAGGCTTGATTATTGTAAAAGCTATTTATCCATAGGTCCAGTACTAGTATATGAGAGACTTTTTTTGCCTACCCACCAGGAGCAGTATTCTCAGTTATTTTAATATTTTCTTCTCTCGTAGATATAAAGTGATGACCTCTCATTAATATTTTATTGCTTTTTTGGTCTAAAACGTTTGGGCAGCTTTATATGTTTGTTGGCTATTTTGATTTGCTTATCTATGAATTACCTCTTCACATCATAGGCTTATTTTTTCTAAAAGAATTTTTGTCCCTATCTAGTGAATTTGAAAGAGATCTTCGTACATCACATTCACGTTTCTAACTTTCTTCTTTCTTCTGTCATAATTTTTTTTACGTTTTCGTCTATTGATTTTATTTATGGTATCACTTGCCTTTCGAAGATTTTAAAAATATTTTAATACAGTCAAATATGTGTTCTTTTCTTTTACAGCTTCTATAGTTCCAGTTTTAGGAAGCAGATAACCCCCACTCCTGGATTTTTTATGTGATGTCCTAGATTATTTTGCAGAATACTTATTATTTTATATTTTTAAGATTTTAATGTAGCTACAATCTAATTTTACAAGGGACAACATAGAGTTTAATTCTATTACCTCCCAGATGACTGGCCATGCAACAATTCTTTTAGATAGCACAATTTATTAGAAAATCTTTTTCCCCACTCAATAGAAATGTCTTGTTAATTATGTTGAATTTTCCTATGTATTAGAATCTATTTCTCCATTTTTTCCTACCCCTGACCTATTTATCTCTTCATATTCCTATATTATATAGATTTGAATACATCTTCTCCCATTTTAAGGTTTTATTTTATTTTAACTTATCGGTTGTTTAGTTGGCACCTGTTCTCAATTATTTCCTTAGATTGGGGTACTTGAGTAACATTTTAAAAATTATTACATATGTGCAAAAATATGCTTACCCTAACAAGTGAATAATAATTTGTCTGTTTATAGGACTGTTGGATGGGATTCCTGATTCTTAGAAATCTATAAAATATCTGTAGATAATGTTCTTTCTTGTAACTTGCAATGTTGGAGATGAAATGTCTGATGCCAGTCTGATTCTTTCACCTTTGTCAGAAATTTGTCCTTTCTTGCCAAGAATATGCAACCTGTTCTCACTATTTTTAGAGTTAAGAAAAAATACATGTACATGTCTATGCATGTGTACTTTTCTAATCATTCCTTCCTTCCTTTCAATCTGGAAATTCAGTTCTTTTTCCATTTTAGGGAATTTCTTTAACGAGTGTTTAATTATCGTCCATCACCCATTTCTTTCCTTTTTTAACTTATACTTTTTGGAGTCTTGATTAATCACATGTTAAGTTTCCTGCTTCTATCCTGCAAGTCTCATATCCTACCAAACTTCATTTTTCTTTTTGTTAGTTTTGCCTCTTTTGCTGTGACTTTTAAAATTAAAATTTATTTTATTTGCTTTTCTAAGTCACCAGTTCAGATCTCAACCATACCCATACTTTTCTTGTACAAATTATTCAGATTGGAAATTATGATTATATGTCCAGCAACTCCATGGATTGCTTGTGTGCATATGTACACTTTCATGCTACGTTTGCATCTTCTAAGGTGTTTTTACTGTTTTCCTTTCCAGTTCATGCCTTTCTCCCCAACAATTCTAAATCAGCGGGCATTCTGGTTTAACTGTTCTGACTGATGGTATCTCAGATTGCTGAGCACCTAGAGGGATACGATTATTTTTCTTTCTAGACTGATTGGTAATTCATCTGGTTGTTATAGGATCCTAATTAGCAGCACTCCCAAAAGTGAGAGAAAAGAAGTAGTCTTTAAGTAGGTCAGCCACGTAGCATCAGACAAACTTTAGGTGCAAGAAGATGCAGTCCACCCAGCCAGCTGCTCCTTAGCCTCTTGAAAGCACGTACCATGTACACTAAAGTGACAACAATTTTGGAATTATCCTGAGAAAGCTATACTCCTCTGTGGGCCAAGTTATTCTAAATACGCTGCATTTTTTAACTTTCTCCATGGGACTCTCTGATTTGGGTCTCCAGGTTCTTACCAACATTCCCCCCTCCAAAAAAAGCCCAAAATAAATTCACTCCATTGGAATCACAGTGGATTCTAAGAAAAGCAAATAGATTAAGATCAATAGAGGAGGTGAAGCAGGGTAGCCATATGTAAGTCACAAATTACTGAATCCTCTCTATTTACTTTTTCTACAATGATTTTTATTTTCAATTCTACTAATGTTTACCTTAAAATTTTACAAGTATGTGCTTAAATTTATTTTAAACTTACTATTGGAATCCGCTTAAAAATTTTCCACTTTCTTTCATAAATGTGAAGCTTTTGAGACATTCCCAACTGTCCAAAACACGTCTTCCCAGTACATGTTTCTCATCTGAAATTATAAACTCTATGGCTTTTACTTTGCTTTCAAATGTCAAAGAAAAACTGTTACCAAATTTTAGTCAGCATCAAAAAATAATATTAAAATTTCTCTCAATATAGTTAACAGATTTTATTTCTCAACCTGTCAGTTATTTTCAGCCATAATGTTCTCATTATAATTTGACTCTTATTTCCTCATTTTGGACTAGATCTTCTGGCAGTTTAATAGTTTACCCTGAAAAGAACACAAACTGGGTGGCATAGGATTAAGCCCTTGCACCTCAAGAAATTCCTTCTCTTGTCTTCGTAAATGAATGACAAATTGGCTGAAAAGATAATTCTTGGGTCAGAACATTTTCCTTCAGGATGCTAGAGTTGTTGCTCCATTTTCTTCTATCCTTTAGGGTTGCAGAAATGTGGAGACATGCCCGATTTTTCTTTTCTTATACAGAAGAAAAGGCCTTTTTGGTCTCTTTGATGTTTGTAGAATTCTTCTGTATCTTTGAAGTTTCCAATTCCACAAGGCCATTTCTAAGTATGATTTTATTTTTAAGTTTGGCTGGAACATAGTGTATACTCTTGGTTTTTAGAAGAAACAATCTCTTCAGAATTGAGAATAATTTCTTCTTTTTTCTTTTCTTTTTTTTCTTATATCTATTCTGTTCCTTCTTTCTAAAATGTTTTATTACTTATAGTTTGGACCTCTTGAATCTGACTTTTATGCCCTTATACTTTTTCACCCATTTTTTTCCTCATCTGATCATTTCCACTGGGTCCTGTAAATTTTTCCTAAACTCTCCTCAAAGCTTCTATTTTCTAGCATGTACAATCTGCCGGAAAACAATCCTGTTTATCATCACAGTACAGTCCTTTCTGATTGCGTTTCTTGTCTGCTGCTTTTGGATTTCTTTGTTACAAAAGTTCCGGATTAACAATAAAAAAAATGACATTCAGCCGTATCTGAGAGTATATGATGAAACATTGCAGTCTGAAGCCTGAAAATGTCTACTTTTCCAGTCTGCTGCTTGAAACCTTGATCTGATGGCTGAAGCTCCATGTTGGTCCATGGAGTAATCTTGGGGTTGGGATTTAGGCAAGGTGGAAAGATGACATTTAAGGAACCTAAGTTTCTGAGGGTTTGGTAGAAAAGAGCCACTCTGCTAGCTGTGAACAGCTTATTTACCAATTTTATGTAAGTTAAAAGAAATTTCTTCTTTAATTTAAGCCACTGTTATTCTTGACTCCTTTTAAATGCCTCTAGAGGGATTATAGAGCCAAGCTACTCCAGCTTAATTGACAGCATTATTTCTTAATTCATTTTGTGGCCTTTAGGCAAATTACTAAGGGTCTCTGTGCCTCGGTTTACTCATCCATAAAATGGGGATACTAATCGCACCTATTTCATGGTTGTTAGGATTTAATAAATTACTGAGTAAAGTTCCTGGCACATGGTGATCACTGGATGGCGTGTCTATTATTATCTTTAGCTTTAGTGTGGAATTTATCTTGGTCTCACACATCATTGACTACTGCAGAAAAGCTACCACAATGGCTGTTTTTTTGCTGTACGTGTTTGCAACGCTATGTGTCAGGAACCAGAGGCAGAGGCCAAATATACATTTCTGATTATGTCACAGAAATATTTTCCCATATCTACTCTATCTTGCAGGAATTCCTTAAATCTACAGATAGGCTTCTATGCTTGACCAATATCAATTTAACCAGCCATAGATGTTTCTAGTAATGGTGGAGATTTTTTTCCTACTTTGAAATTTCATTTCAATAATATTTATAAGATGAAAAGGTGGATGTCTGTGTTCATACTACCCAGAATTCTAGGGTAAGACCACTTGTCAGCGTCAATGAGGGATGGCACCACACCAACATCTGCTTTTGTGTTCCAGGTCTTCCCACTGTCTCCTATCACTCTTAAACCCTAGTCCCTGTTGACCTGTCAATTTGCCTCTCTTTTGTCCTCAGTCTTGATTAGACTCACTAAGAGTAAGAGCTCATATGGCTTTGCCGAGAAAGAGAGAAAAAAAGAGAGAGATTGTTTAGTAATTCCTAATTGTATATCCTGGCCAAACTCAGCTTAGGCCACCCTGAGCCCCCAGCCCTGCTCTAGACCTGGTAGATGACACTGTAGTAATTATTTAGTCCGAGCACAAATTCAAAAAACTTCCCCCCTGATTCGTAATAGTGTTACGAATTTTTCATTTTGATCCTAGTCACTTTATGTCCTGTAGAATCTATTTACATTCTAATGAAATGAGGCTTTCTCCACAGAAATGCAGGTCAAATGGATTGGGGTCCATAATCAGGCCCTTAGCGCCAGGCCTTATAAGTTCTCATTAAGATATTATCTTATTATAAGTACTTATCCATTTCTTATTTCTGTGTCATACTGATGTATCCTAATTAAGACCGAAAGTTACTTCCTCTAAATCCTGGCACAAACCTCCTATAACTTTTCCCTCAAATTTCGGGTAAAAAGTTGATGATATCTAAGATCAACATGACTTAATCTCTAGTCTTATAGCCTTAACCATATCTTGCTGGAAACTGGA
The DNA here is from genome assembly GCF_021613505.1 of Equus quagga. Classification (NCBI taxonomy): domain Eukaryota; kingdom Metazoa; phylum Chordata; class Mammalia; order Perissodactyla; family Equidae; genus Equus; species Equus quagga. The sequence continues at coordinate 18,977,509 of NC_060284.1, read as the reverse complement.
AATAGCCCTTGAACCATATAAACTGGTGTCACTACCCAGCAGCATGGCTATTTAATACCTACAGGCTTTCTAAAAATAATCCTTAAGAAATTGGATATCCATGGATGTTGGGGTGAAATATAATTCAGTTTGCAACTTGAGAGTGAGGCGAGAGATTAAAAGGACTCTTTAAGGTAATCAAATAATGTATTACTGGATAAGTTTGAATCTCTGTCTAGTACATCTATTCTAGAAAAACTTTTTTTCCTAATTGTGCAGCTCTGATTTCAGGGTTTTGAGGTTCAATGCCTTTTCTGTTTTCTGGTCTTATTCTGTTAATCATTGTGTTTTGAGCTGGCCGATACCTGCTCTTATACCATTGATCCAATAGTTAGGTGTCCTGGTAAAAATTCTTGGCTCAGACATGGAGTAATAATTTTAAGCTGGGGTGCAGCTGAATGCTGAACTGTGAAGTCAAAAACCTCAGACTACAATATGCACAAAGTATTAAAGGATTGACCTAGAGTGATGTCGTGTTTAAAGACTCATCGCCAAACTGGCAAACAAGGGTTTAATTCTTTTCTTTTTTTTGAGGAAGATTAGCCCTGAGCTAACATCCACTGCCAATCCTACCCTTTTTGCTGAGGAAGCCTGGCCCTGAGCTAACATCCCTGCCCATCTTCCTCTCCTTTATATGTAGGACGCCTACCACAGCATGGTTTGCCAAGTGGTGCCATGTCTGCACCCGGGATCCTAACCGGCAAACCCCAGCGGCGGAATCGAAACGTGCAAACTTATCCACTGAACAACCGGACCAGCCCCAAGGGTTTGGTTCTTAAATCCTCGACCTCCAAGGACTTTAAAGTGGCTCCAGATCATGACATTCTGCAACACTTCTCCTCTGTCTCTCTCCAATTCTCTTGTACTGAATACTTTATTTTGCCAAGCTCTCCCCACTCACTCTGTTATATGAATATTAACCTAACTAGATTTGCTAAGTCCTTTCTTTCCTCCTACCTGAAATCGCCTCTTCCTCAGCCACTTCTCTAATTTTACATCACAAAAGTCTATGAAACAGCCTGGGCAGATTTAAAAATACATACGTCATCTGCATGGAGGATGAGAGAAAAGTAGAAACAGAATATAAGGATTCTCTTCTTGGCAACATATCCCAAGATCACTTTGTAGAGTTGTGCATGTTCTGCACTGCACAACTCAGTTATGGCCTCTGTTTACAAGCTACAATCTGAACTTAATAAAGTTTATTCCCTCACAATCAGAAAAAATTATGAGATTAACAACAAGTGTCATTTACTGAGAACTAGTCTGTCTGACTATAAAAGTACATGCTTTTTCTATCATGCTATGGTACTTAGCTCTTAATTTCCTCATTTGGCCATAAGTATGCACTTAGTAGGTGCTCAAGAAAAAGTTTTGAATTACATAGCTGGATTAAATACTAGGTGTTATCTGTAGTAAGATGTTCAAATTAAGGAGAAAGAGAACTGACATTTGTCCAATAAGAGCATTTTCCAAGAACCAGGCTAGATACTTTAAAGTGTTTTGTTTAATTCTTACAACAAGACTGAAGAGAAGGCCATTTTGCAAATTTTACAGATGAGATGAAGAATCAGAGATGGTCAGCAAGTAAATGGGTATATTGGAATTCAAATCTAGGCCAGAACCCAAAGTTTGTGTAATTTTCAGGTGAACTAAGAGGAAATATACCCAAGCTTACCACCTGTGATGGTCAATTTTATGTGTTAACTTGACTGGCAACAAGGTGTCCAGATTAAACATTATTTGTGGGTGTGTCTGCGAGGGCATCTCTGGATGAAATTAGCATTTTAATCAGTGGACCCAGTAAAGCAATTTGCCCTCCCCACTGTGGGTGGGCATCATCCAACACATTGAGGGCCTGAGTAGAACCAAAGGATAAAAGAAGGAAAAATTCTGCCCTCCTGCATTATTCACAATAACCAGGACTTGGAATCAACTCAAGTGCCCATCAACTGATGAATGGATAAAGATGTGATATATATATATACAATGGAATACTACTCAGCCATAAAAAGACAAAATTGTCCCATTTGCAACAACATGGATAGACCTCAAGGGTATTACATTAAGGGAAATAGCCAGACAAAGAAAGACAAACACTGCATGGTTTCACTCACATGTGGAAGATAAACAAATACACAGACAAAGAGAACAGATAGTGGTTACCAGAGGGGAAGGAGGTAAGGCGGAGGGTGAAAGGGGTAAAAGGACACATATATATGGTGATGGATAAAAAGTAGACTATTGGGGGTGAGCAAGATACTATACAGAAATTGATGTATAATAATGTACATCTGAAATTACATAATATTATAAACCAATATGACCTCAGTAAAATAATTAAAAACAAAAAATTCTGCCCTTTCTGCTCGGGCTGAGACATTGAATTTCTGCTGTCCTTGACACTCCTGGATCTCAAGCCTTCACATGGGAACCAGTTAACACCACTGGCCCTCCTGGGTCTCCAGCTTACAGATGGCAGACAATGGGATTTCTCAGCCTCCATAATTGCATGAGCCAATTCTTTATAAAAAATGTCTTCCTATGGGTATATCCTACTGATTTGGTTTCTGTGGAGAACCCTGACTAATATACCATCCTCAAAATTTTTACTAAGGAGGAAATAAAATATTTTTAGTCGCTAAAGTGATTTCTACACAGTCACCTCTGTTCTTTTCCAAAATACTCTAGCTGAAATTGCTAGTTTTTTGCTTTGGCGTATAAGACAATAGCTATGAAACTCCTGGGTTCTAAGTGCCACCTCAAAATTTTCCATACACCAGATCATTAGACTTCATTAAGTGCAGTATATAAATCATAGCTGGAAACCATGCGGGAGGCTAGGAATCTTGAAGTTTAGAAATTCTAAATCTTAAAGCATGACCTCAGTTAATAACTACTATCTGCTAATTAATAAACAATTATGCTAATGAACAAATTTAGCAACAACATTTTCAATCACCTTTGAGTGTGAAAGTCAATGTGATATTCCTAAATGAGCCCTACAAAGTTCTGATTTCCTGGATACAAGTCTCAGTTCTGTCAATTTAATTGCCAACTAATCTCTAGCAAGTTGTTTAATCTCTGTCTCAGCTTCCTCATTTGTAAAATGAAGGAAGCAACATTGCCTGAATGTGTTATACTGTACCCAGCATTACTATGGATGTAATTTTAATTTCTTTACTCCCTGCTACATTTTAAATCAATTCCTGTGTTGTTCCTATGTCTTCTCTTCCCTTCTACTTGTTTAAAAGGAGTAACGTGTTTACTTTGAAAGCATAGCAACTTTCTCCCTTGAAGTTGTAGAATAGACACTTAACATGGTTTTCTTATTCAGCAGAAGAGAATGGGTAAGAGTTTTAGAAATGCTGTACTGTATGTTTACCCCTATTTTTTTTTTACTACCAAATATGGAAAAAACCCTTTAATTTACTTTGTTATTTAGTGATGTATTTTAATTATCACTATGATGTGAACTTGGGGTCTCTATATTCAGCCCCATGGCAAGAATGTATTACTCAAACTACAAGAAAGAAAGAAATTGTGACTCTGTCCCTTATATAACCCAACCAATTGATATATTCTTGTATTATTATATCAGAACATTTTAATATTTTCCAGGTACGTTTTTCCCCATCTAAATTATTTTAAATATTTTTATGAAAATTTCAAGACAGATTTTTATTATATTTTTAAATCAGTTCTCCTTGACACCCACCTCAGACTGCACCTTCAAATTTCTCATGAAAGGTGAATTGGAAAAAGAATTCCAGATGTAGAAGCCATATACAATTAACTTTTTTAAGGAATATTTTTTTCCATCTGTCCCAAAGGTCTGTGAGCCTAATTGGTTTGGTAAGTTTGGGGCTAATAGGGATGAGCAGTCCTTCTTGCACTCTCATTCTCCACAAATCATCTAAGCCTGTTGATAGTACCTCTTAAATATGTCTGTAAATCCACCCCACTGGAACGATTTCAATTCTGCACACTATTGCTGCTTATTTTATTAAAACACTATATGCATTCCCACTCCATCGTGCTTGTTTATTCCTCTGTCTACCCACAAAACTAAAGGCTCTATGTCGTATTCCTCGTTGTATCTTCACCCCCTAGAATAATGCTCAGTGTGCTAGATATCTACCATTTGCCCTCCCACTCCCCTCAACACCCTTAAACTCTGCTCTATGTCTTAGAGACTGATCCATATGGACTGTATCAATGGGCTTTCTTGCCATGACTTTAAGTTGGTTTCTTCTAAAGAAAGACCCTGGCATGACATCAGAAAAAGAGTGAGGATGGAGTTTTGGGGCCTGATTCCCCAGGACTGGGCACTTTGGGTCCATTACATCCCTCCACTAAAGGCCACAGCTCATCTCAGCTCTTTTTCCAGGACCTACAACCATTCTTTCCCCTTTCTCCCTCAGATCTAGAGATGGTAAACTACAAATATTTATTTGATTAATTTAAATGGAATTACTTTGTGTAAAATACTTTTTTCCCCCTGGTGGATGTTTTCTAGAGTGAATAAAGTGAATGAGTTTTCTGAGGTCTGGCTGCCCATTTATTGACCAGTATATAGAGCAATATTGTATACCTAGATGGTATAGAAATTAATATTTTATATTTTAATAATCACTTATTTAAATGTATAATTGAAAAACAGGCATATCAGGTCTATGATTTTGTGGATATTATAGAGTAATATATATTTTTCTTACAGAACACAATTAATTGAAAACATTGTTAATTGAAAGAAAAATGCCATGTCAATAACATTTACTTAGTACTGATAGCAATGGTAGCAGTGACAAACTTATAGGTGTGTTTTGTGACTGTGTAATTTGGGAAGTACTAGTATAGAGGATTTTGAGGCTGCCTCTAATCATGCAGAAAAGGCTTGGGATGGATTAAGGATGTCTGCCACAGGCACTAGAAGGACAAAAATTACACATGCCAGGTGTGTGTCATGTCTCGTGTCTGGCCCTTATTTTACCTTGGTAATCTGGGGAAGAGAATTTCTACTTCTACTAGCTTGCTTCAGCTGTTCTGCTGGAGTTGGAGATCCTAAAACAGTGCTGCCAGATAGAAGGGTGAAAGAATTTTCCTTTTTTGCTTTTGACGGAAATCCTTCTGTTCCTATAACTCCAGAAGTTGAGCTGAAGCTCATTCAACTGCCCCAAATGGCACAGCTACTCTCTTGAATTATTAGATCCTAGCAGAATAACAAAGATCTTGAAAGAGTCATTAGTGTCATCATTGTAATTGTGTAAGCAGAAAAGCTACCACTTCCATCTTTGGAGTCAACGACATAATTTTTCGTAATTTTGACACAGGTTAAAAATCTGTAGATCATTGGAATCATGATTACAGGATCATGGAATGGGAGAAACTTGCAGGAACTAAATTTTTTATAGGAACTGAATAATTAAAACTTATTTTCATGGCTATTCTCCTGGGCGGTGACTGGGTTTATGACTGTGGGCACACCATACTGGGAGTGAAACATTCAGTAGGTCCAATTCTGCAGAGGCAAGCATTTTATTTACCTATTTATGTACAATTTATACCCCACCTGCCTCCAAAACATACGTTACACCAAAGAAAAAGTAATAATAATGTACACTTGATTGGTTTGGAAGCGCAGTAACAAGCTCTATTAATTAATTATACTTCGTATTTCCATCCCATTTTGTTTGGTTATGATCAGTCAGACTACCACAGCTTAATGGATCCTAGAATACTTCCAGACAAATAAAATGGTAGAATAAAATGCTTACAGTTAAAAAAAAAGAAAAAAATGACTTTTGGACCTGATTGGTCCAGTTAGCACGTCTGCACTGATTCGATCCACTCAATAATTTCAAATATCCTATTTTGTGCGTACAATTCGCACATGGTAAAAAGCATTTGTAGACAAATATCTTAAGAGCTCAAAGAGTTAAAATAGGGTTTTGTGGGGGGACATCAGAAGAAGCCCCCATTAAGTGATTGTCCAGTTACTTTCTGTGGTCTAACCTATTGAAGAGAATGAAATCAGCCACAGCTATTCCCATTTTAAAAGACATGAGCTTAGTTTTTTGATGCTCATTACTCTGTATAAAAATCCATTTCTCTCTTTGCTCTCTCTTTAGAAACTCTTTGTTTAATAATGCTCAGTAAATTGGGCCTCCATAGGCTTGGCGTTATCCCACCCGCTAGTTTCTTTTCCTTTTTGTACCTCTGTAAAATATCTGCTTAGAGTCTCTGATTTGAAATGTTAATTAAGGTGGGCCTGGCCTCAGGTTACAGTGTACATCCCTTTTTACATGCAAAGGGGATATGCTAACTAGGTTACTTGGAATCTGGGGGCCAAGAGGGAGCCTTCCAGAAGACAACAAAAGTCCACAAAGAACGGGACACTTCTCAGCAACTCTCAGGAAACGATCGGTAAGACAGTGTTGGCTGAAATGAGTGAGGTAGCACACCGAGGGGCCTGGGGTTAATTTTGACCACTTTTTTCCTTTTGTAATCTCTTAATGTTGAGTTTCTATCCAGTAAACATAGGTATAATATGATTTAATTAGATATTCAAAAAAGCCAGATATGTGAGTAATCCTATCGACTGATTTCAAAAGGGTAAATAAGATTAAATCGACTTGAATTCAAGACAATGATCTCAAGATTTTAAGGTTTCTGAGTAGAGATTCTTTTCAAATCTTCTGGCCCCCCTGGAAAGCCTGGAGAGGATTCTATATTACATTGTAAAGAGAGCGTCTGTGTGTCTGTGTGCGTTGTGAGTGTGGGCATGAATGGGTATGTGAGAAAATAGTGTGGGAGTGTGAATGCATTTTTACACAGCTCTACTCGCGAGGAAGAGTTAGAAAGGCAAAATCTACATTTGAAAGCAAGGACACCGTAGATGTTAACTTTACATCCTGTAAGATGTGGCACAAAGAAATAAATTAATATTGTTGTGTAAAAAGGACCTTAAATTAGCCCCCAGAGACACGAACTGCAAAATACAGGCAAAAGTGACACCTTTAATTACTCTGGTGGAAGCTTTGAGATTTTGAGACATTTGGATAAATCACTTTCATAGTTATGGAGAGTATTTTCAAACTCTTTTGATTATAATGTTGTAGATGAGAAATGCTACTTTCATTCTTCTCCTACTTGAGACGTTTCAAGTTCTCCTGTCGATTAGCATTTGCTCAGCTGTAGAGGACAGCTCTTCCAGCACACACACAAAAAGAAAGTGTTTCTCTTAGAGGTCAATCTTTACTCTCTTTTTCTTTTCTTCCCAGTAAAGCAGTCTTTCTTCCTTGCTTTATAGCAGGAGTTCATTGTGTGCGAACCATACGCCCTCCAATAGCCAGAGATGCTGAGGAATCATTCTGTTTTTGAATATAGCGGTCAGTCATGTATTTCAGGCTTTCTCCTTAGTTCTTGAAGGTTGACTAGCCATCCCCTATGTGTTAAAGTCATTAAAGACAAAACATTTAAGTGAATTGAACAATTAGTTTTATTGAGCAAATGTTTGAACAAAAAGACGATGCAAAATACTCAGTGACAGAAGAGAGCTTGTGTTTTTTACGCCCCCTCGCCTCCTTTATTAAGAATAACCTTCGAGAAATAAATAAAGTAAGATGTGGGTGCGGGGTGGAGGTTTTCTTAAGGAAAGATGAAGGAGAGCTGGGAAGCTTATAGCATTGGCAGTTGATCCATTATGCTGACCCACTCAAAACGCCGTTTTAAAAAATCCGTTTAGTTTAAATACAAAATTTCAGCCCACAACCAGGAAAAAGTCTCTTTTTTGGATTATTAAATGTTTCTTTTTAAAGAAAGACAAATTAGAGCAATTTGGAGAAGACTAAGTGATATTTCTGACACCTGAAGAAAGGCAAACTAATTTCTGATTGAGATTTGAATTTTTTTCCTTGAAAGTCTTTTAAAAATATTTCTCTCTTACTGCATTGTTTAATTCATGGCATGTTTTACGCAGCTAGCATGATTTTTTGCTTTACTTCCGGGCTAATGCTGATGATGCAATCTAATACTTTCCACCAAGGTAGGGGAAATAAAATTCAGCAGAGTCAAGCTTGTGACTTTCTAGAGCTTTCTCTTTACTGGTCTCCAAAACCTAAGTATAGTAAATTTAAATAAATAGGTAAAAATCCAGAAATTATCCTCCATTTCATTCACTTAAAAATCTTATATCAACACTTCTCTGTAAAATACCATTAGTCAAAGTGAATAATTCTTCATGTGATTTATCGTAAAATAAAGCCAATAGTGACAATTGTCGTTGATTGTGTACGACAGCACTACTATCACCTTTTTGGAAGTTAGAGAAAAATCTTATTCTAAAGTAGGTCATATTACCAGAATTTTTAAGCTTACTTCCCCCTCCATGGTTTATACTGATTCGTTAGGTTATTACTTTCCCAGTCACTGATAATAATGATATAGTCAGACTATTCCACTTCACAAAAAATATTTAAAGTTTCTTCAAGCACAAATGAGATGCAGCATATTTACATTTTTATTTGATGAAGCCCGTTCCTGCTATCTTTGTTCTTAATTTGGTCTCAAAAGAATTAGCAGTAAGAGGAAAAATAGTCTGTAAATATGTATGAAATCAAATATAGAGGGTAAGCTAAAAGGTATTGACTGCCAACAGAGCTTAGCTGCAGGAGGCAAAATTTCCTCCTTAGTTTTCTTCTTGGCTGGAAACACATTGCCTTCTATCTAGATTATTTAATCCTCAAAATGCACATCAAAGCTTCTCCTCAGGTGGCGCATGTCTTTATAGGCAGTTGAATGTCAAAGATCTAGCTTAAAGATTTTTTGAAAAATGTAAAAACATAATAGATCCCAGATAATAACGCAGCAGTGGAGCTCCGGTCCTATTCCTTCCAGCAAAGTACCAGCATCACAGGCCGTGGCTAATCTCTGTGGCAAAGGGAAGAGCACATTCTGCTGCCCGAGAATGTGTGACATCTCTCCGGTCTCTAGAAATGAAATGCTTAAACTGGGTTCCAGACCCAAATTAGCTCGTTAACAATCCCAATCTCACTCTACACCTGTGGCTGAGGAGAACTCGGAGCCATAAATTCTGTCCTGCTCTCATGCCCAATTAAGCAGTGCAACAACTTATGCAAAAATATGTAAGAGGCATTTTCTGTCCTTCTATGTGAAGCAAGATGCAGACTTCAGTGAGAGCTCTCCCCTTTTAGGACTCATTTTTCACTCTTTGGCAAGGACAAATTGCTTGTAATGATTACATCAACTCCTTTAAATGATTATATCCTTGTGAGTTTAGTTTAAAAGCCCTTTAACACATTTATTTTGCACTTCAAAAGTTGGCTTTTGTCTTAGAGAGACAGCGAAGCATATAGAAAGAGACAAAAGCCCCTATATTAGTTGGAATATGCCATACACGAGGGACTCGGGGGTTCAGAAGGTCACAAGCTAGGTGTAATAGAAACTGCCTGAGATAGTTCCATATTGGGCTCAGAGTCGTATTCATTTATATTGAAGATGTTCAGGTGAATAAGAGCTAAGCCTTTGTCTTTTTATTGAAAGATGTTCCAGGAGGCTAACTCATAGTCAACATTTTTATCCGTATCACCATCATCCAGTCTCTCTCCACCTCTTAAAGGAAAATGTCCGGATGTTTATTCACATTTGGATACTTTCTGTGGTTCGTAGTTTGCCCACAAAACAGTCTCTTACAGATTTTTAGAATAAAGAAAAGAAAATTAGAATCTCTGAGGAAAGCCAGCTATCAAGCACCTCCCCTTAATTATGCTACCCCAAACCCCTTACCATAATCTGCCCGACAGCTAGACACTTCCTGCCCCCTCTGGGGAGAGGTCAGTATGGTGTATTAATTCAAGACTCCTAGTGATCTGGGACACCCATACACCACGCGACAGTTGTATTAAATGCATTATTTAAGTCTGTAAAGTATTTGGGGATGCATTTTGGCATACAAACATTACATAAAATAAAGTTTTATTTTATTGACACAATCATATAGGAGAAATGGGCCATTATGTTTCAGGTGCAATTTTAAGTCCAGCTCTGCGTTTTGGCCAACCATCACTTTTTGTCTCCCATTTCTCTTACTTGGGGGTCTAATTGCATCCTAACTCTTACCAGGAGAGGAAAATAGGCCATTTTTGAAAGCCGTTAATGCTTTGGATGCTGCAGCGATTTATAGCAAAAGTGTTTCAACAATGCTGTTTTCTTTCTCCCTTCAAACATCCCTCCCTCCAAAAAGGCAGAGAGAAGAAGAATGGTTAGGAGGCCCTGTGTATGCCAGACACCAACATTCTCACACTGGTGGCTATTTGCATCTCCGCCCAGCTTGAAAATGTTGTCTGTTGTGCCAACACAGCTTCCTTACTTGTAAAAAATGCTTCTCTCTGTTGGAGGGCTCAGAAAGATATTCTTCTTACAAAATCCCCTTACAGAACCTCCAATCCCTTTGGGGCATATTCTGCCAGTTTATGGTAGCAATGAACTGTCACCGGTTCCTCCTTGGTCTGTGAGATTGGGACCCGTAGAAATGGCTGTGACCGTTACTTTTCTCTTTGGGGATTTGCCCTTTTTTCATTTGGTTGGAGATTGAGACCGAGCTTTGTTACAGAGAATTATCCTGTGGCAGTGGGTTGGGGAGATAAGTCTTTGTTGAGACATAAAACACATGCAGACAAAAGTGTGAAAAATTGAAATGACAAGGTTGCTGGGGTGTCGTTTCTTAAGTTCGGTCAAATGTTCAGACATAGGAAGTGAGGTCCTCTCTGGCTCAGTGCTGTGTCCTCAAGTGAATCCATATTCCACTTTCCCAGAGGCTCTATATGATTATATCACAGGTACATATGCCAGACGCTAATACAGTATCCTGTCTTTGTTCTCTTAGTGTCTTAAATAACCACAGTCTGTTTTGACTTCGGTATGATAGAGAAATAAGATGGATGGCATCTCATAAGAAGCTGGGCAGAAGAATCCAATGACAGCCAAATTGCTTGTTATCTCTTGTTAAAATAGTTACATGATTCTATTCTATGTATCAGCACCCGTAGGGGCTCTCAATGAAGAACAGAGATGATATTTGTATCTGACTTTTTTTGTTTATTCTCACTTAACTCAAGTAAGACTTACACATTTTTAGGCCTCAGGTTTGAGATTTCTGAAGTCCACAAAAAATGAATTTAGTTGTTGTGCAGAATGTGTTACATATTAAACAAATTATAAAATAACAACGAAAACGAATTATAAAAAATACCTTCAGCATCTCAATCTTAGAAGGAGAGAATTTAGAATCTGCTTTTACCAAAGGTATAACTTAGCGGTTTTTAGAAATAGAGCCTCTTAAGTAATATAATTCATTAGGAATATTTCAGGGAGTTGTGGTTTATTATTCCTTCCTTACCTGTGAATAACTTTGTTTTTCTTCATAAATATGATTTGAATCCTGTTTATTGTGATTTCAAGATTCTGGTAATTCTAAGAGCCAATATTAATAAGTGCTATGGACATAACATTTTTTTTTATTTGATATATTTTGCGGAAGCAGAGTTTTTGAAAAAACAAGGTTAACATATAGCAACTATTTCCCTGGAAATGCAGAATTTTGATTTAACCCAAAAGTTCAAATGATAAACTGATGAGTGTTAAATGAAAAGTTAGATAGAGAACCATACACTGACACAATTCTTTTGCAATGACGCAAATAATCAGATTGCGTAGAAATGTTAAGAAACGCATGAACTTTCTAGTAGAAATGTAAGACTAGCAAATAAAAACTATTGAAATGAAGGTCATTGTGAGGCATATTATCACACTAACATTTTCTGATAAATTTTAGTTTTTCTATAACCTTTCTACTCTTAAATTTATTCAAATTTCAACATTTTTTAATTGACAGAAATTACATTTAAAACTTTTTTTTCCCCTGAAACTGACTGTCTGAAATCTGAGAAGATCCATGTTTTCATTTTGACTTTGTTCCTCGTTTGCTGGGTATTAAGGCTAACTATTAACCTCTTCGGGCCTAGGTTTTCTCTTCTTCATTATTAAGAAGGCTAAAATTAGATTTTCTAAGCTCTTTCTCATTCCCGTACTCTATGACTCTAATCTCTAATTTTTTTTTTTTTTCAGTTTCAGGCAATCTTTTGGAAAGGGTATTGTCACCTTAAATCTTCATATAAGAGATTCTGCAATCTATTTGCAGTATTTTTAGTCTCTTATTTACTCGCCTATTAAAATGACATTACAGTGTTGGCGAGTCATCTCAAATTGGTCTAAAGAGAAAAACTCTATACCGATTACATTCAGTGTCAGAAAAAAATGAGGTTTTTGTCTCTTTTGTGCATGTTGTAAGGATTGCCATTAATTTAATTATATATCATGATATCCATTACAAAATATGCTAAATGATTAACAAAGTAATGTTTTGTGACTTGTAAGTTAAATATTTTAATGAAAAGTTATGGTAAATGTTCGCTCAAGACTCCTAAATTTCCCTCGTAAGACTTTTTTGTTATATATTTAAAATTGTTATTTATTATCTAGTTATATATTATGTACTTTTCTTTGTATTTATATATAGCTGATTAAACATGAAAAATAAGTGAAATAAATAAGTCAAAACAAACCAGAGGAAAAAAAAATTCACTCTTGATTGAACAGTATTTATTATTGAAGAATTATTATTAGGCTCTCTGCTAGAAACCAGTAATACAAATGGTATACATTTATTTATTATATCTCAAACCTTTTACATGCATTATTTTCTGTAATCCACAAAGCAACCTCACGAGGTATTATTAATATTTCCACTATGCAGATGAGTTAGTTAAAATACAAAGAGGTTAAATTACCTATCCAAGGTCACACAACTAAGTGGGGTGCCCAGAATACCATTGACAGCCAGTCCCCCCGCCCGCTCTGAATCACTTGCCTCTATCACAACCTCCTGCAATTTTAAAGGGTCTGCATTTACTAAAGTAGCTAGAGCATTAGCAACTATCTAAGAGAAAATGGTTCAAGTTCTCTAATGGAGGCTTGGATAAATTTTAGGATGTGAAAGGAAGGAGATATTTTCAGGGGTTTGGGGTTTTATTTTTTCCAGCAGTAGGAGTGGGAGGCATTTTTAAGCCTCAAAATAAATACCCACTTCCTTGAGAAAATCTCATTGTTAGTTGAAAGATATCCCCACAGTATAACTTACTCCATTTCCAGTGTGCTGACAGGACAGTACAATGTGGAAAGTTGCAGACTAGAGTGGACCTTAGCGAACTTGCCTACTGCCTCATTATGCCAGCGACAGGAGCTCTAGCTGTTTCTATCTTGCTACTTGGCAGCATTTACTAATTCCTAGCTAGGATGGTAAACTTAAGTTCGGCCCAGAATGTGTGTCATGAGGAATAAAACAGGGATGTCCCGTAGTGGGGTTAGCTGACAAGATTAAAATGTTCCTCCTTTCTTCCTTTCCCTCAGCCTGCATTTTCATGAATGTGTTGGAGGACTTGAAAATCTGTGGTTTTATAAACCAAAAAGTCCTTTTAAACTGTGTTTTTCCCTTTATGTTTCTGGTTGGCACAATATCTGTGGAATTTCCTTGTTCTTTTAGGACAATTACCCAAAATAAAATTTAAAACCACAATTGCTGATGGGAGCCTCCTTTTCTGTTATTTTGAGGTATCACATGATTCTTCTGTTTTGTTGCTTTATGAAATTCAAAGTAAGCAAAGAAACATTGAAGTGTACATATTTTCATTTGGTTATATTCTACTTTTAGCATGATATATAATGGGTTTTTAGGCTATTATTGTTCCTTTTCTTAGCCACTGAAAGTTAATTTTATTTTGCTCAGATTCAGTTATTTTGTAAAGTCATATAGAAGCTTAGCTCCTGTTCATAACTTATCATCGCGCAGGGCAGGTTCTGGCCTTGCGTTGTGTCAGAATGAGGCCCTGTGGGATTGTGAGTAGAGACAGACGGACAGAGAGACAGCACCCTAACGGAAGTCTTTTCACCGAGACTTTCATTAAACTGTGGCTGGGAAACCCCATTTGCCTTGAATGTGGGGCAGTGGAATACAATCCTCTGGTGCTCAGAATTAATTATTAGGAGGACAGGATTGTCTCCATTTTCCTTACACCTCAATGGTGATGAAACAAAAAAATGTTCAAATAAAAATAGATGATTTAAATATGAGGTCTCGTGCAAACTAGTCACATCGGAAATATGGCCAGATCTCTTTCATAGTGGTTTACGTTTCTTACTTCAAATAATGTCTTCCTTCAAACACAGAATTAAATGGATATAGCCCCTTTACACCTAAAAATGAAAATGCCTAATCTCCTCTCTGACACATTTATTTTAAATAAGAATGAATTGACCTACCTATGCAAATTCTTTTGGCTCCCTACCACCATATTCAAGTTTACCAGAAATACAAATACACCAATACTGAGGCTAGCATAGGTGGATTCGTAGGAAAGATGATCTTGTTATTGTGAAGAGAAGAGCTAATTAGAAACACTATAGTCTAGCCCCTCGCACAAGATGAAATGGTTAAAAAAAAAAGTTGCTAACTAATCAGCTAGGATTCTTTAAAAAAAAAGAAAGAAAGAAAGAAAGAAATTGTAACTAGAAAGAGTACAGAACCTCTGTGAAACTTCAAAAGGTACAGCTGGCTGGAGAATGTACAGTCCCCTGAGACTGAGGATAAAAACCTGTAAATGTACCGTCTAAAGTCTTTTCTCCTGACCTCATGCCAAGGTTAAGATAGAAGATTTTTTTTCTATGACTTTGAGACAGGAAAGAGTTTGATGAAAACAGATGAGAAGGGGGGCCCCTTTCCATTACTCAAGGGAAGAAAGGAGGCCAACCGCTGCCACCCCAGGTCCTCCCATTTGTGCCTCCAGTTTGAGGGGTGATTACTTCATTCGCACCTTTAAGTCCTATAATTATGTATGCAAATCAGCAGATTCTGACTGTGATGTGGTGGATAAATTTGGGAGTTTCTCATGTTTAGTTTCCAGCCACCTCTTCAAAGCGACCTTGTCCTCTGCCGTCATTCAAAATACGTGCCAGAAAAAAATAACAGAGATTTGTAGAAAATAAAAATACTGCTGCTAATTTCCAGTGCATGTTAAGGACTCTTCGGTAAGGTTCGCTATGGGCCTCTTTGTGCACTGTGGACCACATGCACGGCCACACTTCAGTTCATTCAGGATGCTGTGTGCAACAATAAAATGCTAGCAAAAGAAGGATGTGTTTTTAGTCACGTTCTGAAATGTATTTACCATCTTTATTTTTCCTTCTCAGCTGTTTTAGTTCTGTTTATCTGAAACAGTAAAAATAAAACAACTTTTTTTAGAGTTCACTAAAAGGAAGCTTTCATGACAAAAATCATTGAGAAGATTTATATCTTCTTTCAGATTCTAAATATCTTCCTTAAAAGAAACCAAATAAAACAATTGTCCGAAACTTCAGCTTCTAAGAATTTGCCTCTGTAAATTATGGGATGTTCTTCAGTCCTTTATGCGGACTTGTCTGAAGGCCACCAATACGTGCTCCTAGAAGGATTATGCCTGCCTGCCGTTCACTTTTTCCCCCTCAGGAAATGCTTTACACATTCTTTGAGCTAACTGATTAAATCAGTCTTTATATTAGCGGCGTGTTGCCCACGTTATTAGTCCCCAAACAAATGACATGCATTTTAAAATCTAATTTTAAAAATACGCACCGAACTATTCTGATGTGAGCTCATCATAGAAAGCCAGCAGATGTCTAACATGGAGCTCGAAGAAAAAGGCAACTCTTATTGGGAGAGAGAATGTAAGATAAGTCTTTCATTCTGTTCCGTGTAATGAAGAGGTTTTGCCTTCCACATGGAGACAAGCTCGTGAGAAAATGCACTACAGAGACCCAAGATGTATGCATGGAGGTGTGTGTTATTATTTACTTTGGTTGGGAACTTAGCTGAACTGACATCTACAGATGCTCAAGCTCTCTTTAAAACTGCCAATGGTACATTTCATTTTCAAGATTTTGAAGCTTAACCAGTAAACAGTTCACACACTGTCCGAGGATTTGATTTTATTATGTGACTCGTGCCAAAGAGGAAACATTCCCCAACATTTCCTAAGGGTGGGGACCAAGTGTAACAAGAAGAAAAAGGCACACTGGGCAAGAGAGATGACTGAATAGGTGGAGCAGAGAAGGACGACTTAAAGAGAGAGAGAGAGAACAGACAAGAAAAGATAAGGAAAAAAAGAAAGAAAAATCTGGGTTTAAACCAGTCTCCTTTCAAATGAGATCGGTGATTGGAGCACTGGAGTGAGCGTCCAGCCTCATGAGAGGAACATTCTGCCTGTCTTTAATTGTTAACCCTACATTACATGAGTCTTTGTATTAAAACTAAGAGCTGTTTGACTCAAAGTGCAATCTTTACACACAAGATTGCACAGGTTGTGATGAGCCTGGAGATTTAATTACTTTCCTGCATCAGTTGAAGGAGATCCTGTGGGTCAGGCTATGGCATATTGATGGAAGTAAAAGAAACCTTACACAAAATTAGCCTCCAGTGTGCTGGTTTCCCAGACACTCAGGAAAGCTTGATCTCTGTTCCTCCGTTTCATAACTTCTTACTATTCAGGAGCGATATTCTTACCATGTATGTTGATGCTAAGTTAAGTAGAAGGAAAGGAAAAAATGAGTAATGCAAAAGACTCGCTCATGATTACTGTGCTAAAATAATTTTCTGCAAAGCAACCCCGCCACCCCCCAAAACAAGCAAACAAGAAAACCTGATCCAAATCAGTGGCCATACTTTCTAAAGTTAGAATGTTACTTAATTAAATTTGGTTTATTGTGGAGGGCTGTATTTGCAATTGCCTGTCTGCAGTTTTGAATAGAAATCTTATCTCTTTATTTAGTTTTTGTGTTCCTTGGGGTGAGTGTGTGTGATTGCTTAGTCATAAAAGTGATTTGTTTAGCAAAGGCTCGTTTTATCCTGTTTGTGTGGTTTTATTTCACTAAATATAGAAGAAATTTGGAGCCCAAGAAATGATTTTGTACAAAAATAATTTCAAAGTTCTAAGTGCAAAACCTTAAGATGAAGGATGCTGCTGGAAAAGAATTCTGGAGACACAACAAATGGATGTTGATTTCACTAAGGGAAAACAGCCCAGAGTCAGTGTCCCGGATGCTCTTCTGTCTCCATCACTCCCCGTTTCTCTGTGGCTGAATTCAGTCGGTTTTTGCAGCAGCTCTATATATTCCTAAGGCAGATTCAGCATGTCAAGGCCTTGTCATCTCTGGTCAGTAGAGTAGTTTGTCAGGAGAGTTTTCAACTAGAAAGGCATCAGTAACTCATCAGAATATTTGTTGTTTCTTTTTGACAAAAGAGGCAAGTGTCTGTCAAGAAAAATCTGGGGCTTTCCTTGCTTTCCCTGAGGAAATTGGAGTCCTCCTTGAATAGCCGTAGACTCTAGAAACTTGTGTGCAAAATAGATGTATGGATTCCTGTAGAATCTTGGTATTTGTGACATGCAACAGTATAAGTCAACATGACTTGGCCTATTTGCTGCCGAGTGTGAAACAGAACATGCAGCTTTCATTACTGAGGAGCATATTATCTGCTGAGGCTTTAACAGAGGTCTCATTGGAGACCCACGGAAGCGCAATCCACACATAACAATTCAGCAAGAGACATCATGTGCTTAACGAGTAGCTCTTGAAATGGTTAAATATCGATGTATTGATTGGATGTTTAAAAAATTTTTCCAGAGCTAAAAATGCATGCTCATGCTTATAAACAAAGAAATCAGTTGCTTAAGGGTTATAAGAAATTTAAATGCAAATAGCACTTTGTAACGATACCCCAGAGACTGACATTGTAGTCAATTTCTTGAGAATGCGTCATTGTAAACTTAGTTTTTGCTACTGGTTTCCTTAGTAACTGGAACAACATATTGTTCAGGACATAAAATAATATCCTGTTTCAGCCACTGAGAATCTTGAACTAAGATGTAATTGATTTTACATGAGGTGCAGGATTATCGTGTCCTCCCTATTTTGGTGAGGTATTACAGCACAAAACGAACGTAGGCAGAATTTTTAAACCAGCCATTTTGTTTCTAATCATCTCCTTGTGAGAATACGAAAATTGTTAACAGTGTGGAATGTTTTTATCCCTTTAAGAGGAGCAGATTATTAAACAGAATTATATAGATGATATCTATTTCCCAAGCATACTGGGATAGTGTTTATTTCTCCATCTCACATGCAAAAAAGCAGCATAATACAGAAGTGTTTATATTACTGTTAAATAATAGTGATGCTTATTGTGTAAGACCCACATATAATTCAATCCATCCCCATGTAAATATTACAGAGCATGCATATAGAGGAAAGCCTGAGATTCAGTACAATTTTACAGTCTGAAATCAGGACAAAGAGTCAGAAAAATTTATTCAAGTTCAGTTTCTGCAGCTGGTCTGCTACACTGCCTTAGGCAAATTATATCTCTAGTGTCTCAATATCCTTATCTATAAAATGGGAATAATAACACCTGCATCACAGGGGTGTCATGTGGATAATTACTTGATGTGTGCAAAGAGCTTTGAAGATATAATATGCTAAATGTTATGATTGTTTTAAACCACATATAGAGCAGTGTGTTATAGGCATTAAATTAGAGAGTAGTTTAATGAGCTTAGAAAATTGGAGGCCCCTGGTCTAGCAGAGGAGTGTCTGGAGACCCAGCACAGCTCTGTCTGTTTTACTGTTTCTGCAAATAGCATTTCCCAGAATGATATGGCAAGAGCAGAACTCTTGAGTGATTGATTGTTGATGCTATCCTTCTGAAAAATACTGTATTCCCGAAGAGGTGATGATATTATACTCTGAGCACCTCTGCTCTAGTGAAATTTGTTTGTAGATTTTTTCCTCCAGTCCACTGGGAAATTGACCTCCTTCCTAACTGCTCTGTGGGAGATTTGGGGTCCTGATAGAGAGTTTCCAGATGGAACTGCTGCCTACCATAATACCTTGTTAACTTCTATGCCAGCAGAGGGTCAGTCTCCCATCACACCAGCCACTGACCACTTTTCTATGAAGTAACAGCTTATAAGAGTTTTCTAGTTTATGCCAAAGGAAGCACCCTGGATATTAGGAGTGTTTTATTAATTTATTCACTCATTCAACAAACATTGAAAGTCTTCTATGAGCTAGCTAATATTTTTGGCGTATAGGGATTACGAAGAAATATTAAATCATGGTACCCACACCTCAGCTCTTTCCCAATACAGCAGGGGCAGTTACCGTGTGTACACACAACTATGGCATGATGAGAAAGTGTGAGTGTCATAAACGTTGTACAAAGAGCTCTAATTGTTCTGGGAGTGGCTAAGATGACCAAAGAAGGATTTGAGGAGCAATGGCATTTATGCTGGGCCTCATGGAATAGGAAGGATTTCAAAAGATGGTGAGAAGAAAGAGGAAAAGGAAAGGTCATATACGACAGATCACGTTACTATATTTTGAGAGGGAAAAGGGAACAAAAATTTGATAGATCTGAAGCAATCCAACTTAGTGATAACATCAGGTGTATGGAGGGTCGTAGTGGGAGATGAGGGTAAAAGTATAATTTTCTTCAGTATCATGTTTCATGAATACTAAAATTGTTTAGTATTTCATGATTTGTAATGATACATCAACTTATTTCTTGATTGATGTCACTTCACTCTCCCTCCCTGCGTGTCCACTCCAAATAGACACCATTTACTAAATTATCCCTAGTTCATTAAACATTTGTGGAACGAATGCAGCAGAGGCAAGGCTGTGAAGGGACATGGGTTTGTCCAGGGAGCAATGTGGAGTTACTGGCAGCCCCTCTTCCTGGAAGGAAAGAACAGAAACTGGGTGTGGGAGAAGTAGAGCCTCAAAGCAGGAAAAACTGTCAGGGAATTTTTGTATTTGTCAAAAAGTGAGTTCTAGGGCTCTAAACCAGCATGGTGGTGACATGATGGAAAAGAGGTATTTTAATTCATACATGACGCCAAAGGAGAAGCGATAGTGCTGTACTCCTTAACAGCAGTGCACTTAGAAGAAATTGGGTAGGCATGGGCAGGAACTGATTTGGTGGGCCAGATATGTGGAGAAGTTATGCTATAAATATATTGAGTATTAGGCATCATCAGGGCATTCGGGTGGAGGTGTCTGGCAGATGTCTGAAAATAGGAGACTAAATCAAGAGAAAGTTTAGAAATGGAGATAAACTTTATGATGCTGTATGATGTGTAGAGCTAAGGCTTGAAAACCATGGGTTCATTAAGAGAGAACATGGAGAGAGAAAAGGACAAAGGACTCAAAAGAAAACTGATATTTAAGAGATGGGATGGAAAATAGAACCAGGTAAGAGAGTTGAAGTGCTCTCTACCAGAGAGATGAGAATAGAAGTAGGCATAGAATTTCAACAGCTTGGACTTCTGAAAAGGACAGGCTGATAGCAAAAGTACAGTAGGAGGAAACTTAGGAAGAGTCATTGAATTTGATGAAAGTTCACTGTTGATATTTAAGGGTTTCTTTTGAGCCATTGGTACTGATGTCTGATTTTAAATGATGAGGAGTGAAAGAATGAGCATTGAAGAAGTGAATGCAATAATTGTAAACCACCCCCTTTGGGCATTAGCAATGAGAAGTGTAGAAAACATAGGAAAATCATCTGAGAAAGCTGTTGGCAGAGACTACTGCAAGTATTTCACTGTTACAGTTGTTCCCTGAGATGTTTCACAATTGCGTATCTATTTCCAATACAGAAATATATGGCTGCTCTGTTTGGCTGCATAGAATCCTGTAATAATAACCTCAAGTTCATGATTTCTATGTTTTTGATAGATAAAAGCTCTTTCATAAACTCTCTGGTGTCCTTGTTCAGAATAGACTAGTCTTCAAAGGAACCACAGTTCTGTCTCTGTAGCCAACGTTTATGTTCTCAGAAAATGGTAAAATAAAAAAAAAATTAAATTAATCTAGATACCAAGACATCTGACAAACCAACCCTACCATTAAACTCTCTGAAAAAAATAACACAATTTTATGTAACTTTCTAGACTGTTGTTTTATAATTGAAAATCACATTCCAACATCTTGTGCTTTTATGCTATTGGGTGACAATTCTCCATGAGTTTTTCATGTTTCTGCACATCTTGCTGGTGAGGCACTGGATGCTTGTAGAACAGCCCTAGAAGACAATGATAGTGTCCCTCTTCAAAGTAATGGACAGGCTTGCTTTTAGCCCTGGAAGATAGAGATAGTGTCTCCCACTGGAGCAAAAGACAGTCATGCTTACTGATCATTCTCTTGTAACATCACCCATTGGTTGTGCCCTCTTCAAGTTGCTCTGAGGGCATTGGGGCTCAGGCAACCAGTGCAAAAGTGGTAATATGCTGACCATGGCTACTGCTGTGATTAATAAACTGTGCTTTGTCTCTGATCCAGGAGTCTCATGTCTTCCAATCAAATAGATGTAACATGGCAGACTAACTTGTTAGCTCCCAAGTAGGGTAAATATCAGACCCTTCCCAGTTTTTTCACATACTTTATCAACACTAATAACGTTAACAATAAAGTTTAAAAAAATTAAAACCATATATTGAGGACATAACATGTTAGAAACTAAGATGAAACTCTAAGTATTCTCATTCAGTCAATGAATAGTTATTTAGTGTCTATAATAAGCCAAGAATTATGCTAGGCTGGATGTTGGGAAATGGCAAACAAAACAAATATGAGTCTTTCCCTCACAGAATCGATGTTCCGTTTAATCCTCACAGCAACCCACAAGGCAGGAATACTCTTCTTTTAGAACTGAGAAAATTGGAGGTCAGCAAGATTAAGTAACTTGCCCAATGTCATGGCAATCTCTGGTTGGGCCAGAATTTGAACCACACCTGAATGAATAGATCAGTGTTCTTTTTACCATACCACAAAATGTATTAATTCAAATTTTATTTTCTTGTTTACATTTGAACAAATATATTAATTTAAACTTACGTTTTGTGGACTCTCCTTACACATATCTGACACTTGGCCAATATCTAACAAAACTGCTTTGAAATTGAACCTTTAGCTGTAAAGTAACCTCTTTAGTCAAAATATGCATTTATTTGGAACAGCCCTATCGAAATATTCCCTAGACCATCCTTTCCCAGAGCAGAAAGGATATAGCCATATTGCAATAAGGTAGAAGTTAAAAGCAAACTTTTTTTTCACTCCTCTTTTCTTTATTTCCTCCAATCAGCATTGGAAGCTCTGGATTTCATATGTCAATTTTTCTTTTTATTGGTGTTAAGAGGCTATATTATACTTAGACTTGGAAATAAAGAATGTTGTTAAACAGCTTGATGGGCAGACCCATATTTAGGTTAGTAGTTTATTTTGTTCACTTGTACCAAATGTGTTTTTTGCTGTTAATTTTTTTTAATGACACAGGATGCATGAAGAGAGGTGGTATTGCTTAGTAGTCAAGACCACACAGGCTGTGAAGCCAGACGCCATGCATAGTATACTCGACTTGTGATTTGGGCAAATTACTTTTCTTTTCCTGTTTTCTTTTCTGGAAATTTGAATAATAGTAGCACCTGTGGATAAAGCTGTCATGTGGCTTAATTGATTTAATGAACTCAATGCACTTAGCACAGTGCCTGTCTCACAGGGAACAATAAACGTTAGCAGGATTTGTGATATCATACTGGGGACTCACTGAATAAATGTCTCAGTTAGCTTTACAATTTTTTAAGTTATAATTGTTCAAAGTAACGTTGCTCTGAACTCCTGGCCCCAAAGCAATGGCCCTTGACTTTTCTGAGTATTTCTGAACATAGGGTAGGGTAGGCGTGTCAGTTCAATAATGATGATGCCTGACTTAGAAAAGTAAATGTCACCAGCCTCCACTGTGAACATTTAAGCAAGGTGAGTGGTCTGAAAGAGAATAAGGAATCAGAAATTTTGTCTCCTATTCCCAGCTCCATTACTGATTTACGAGGGCAGAATAAATAAATCACAAATAAATAAATAAACAAATCACTTAACCTTTCTGGATTCCAGTTTCACCAAAATGAGAGTGATAAGTTTCTGCTTTTTAAGAGTGTTGAAATCATTGGCTGAAAGGTGCTACAAGAGTGACAAGTGTTATTAACTTTCCAGTATTTCGGTCTCATTTAGGCATACTCGGAATGTTTGCTTTTCATCTTGGGAATTAAATACTTCTTTAACACTGATATGTGGTAACTGCAGGAATTAGTGAAATTCACCAGCTCCTCAGATAAAATCAGAGGACAAATAAGTCAGGCAGTTAATTATGTGAAAGAATAGATTAGGGGAAGAGAGAACAGCTTCAAGAGAAATCTCCTGATTGTTGTCCCAAGTTCAGGGTTACAACTTGGGAAGGTGAAAGAGGGAGGGTGGAGGTTATAGAGATAAAAGGAGAACCGATCTCTTTGCGCACAGTTGTGCTTTCCCAGGACTCTGCCTAGCTGCTTGAGACTCTTGGATCCTTTGCCTGCACAGTGTGTAACAACTTCAATCAGATTCAAGCTGCTCTGTTTTGTATTTTTTAAGTAATCGCTGTTGCTTGATATGTCTCAAAAATCTATTTTATTTCAAAAGCTATATTCTTTGCCTATTGATTTCCTCTTTTATTTATTATTTGGAAACTGATTTTTGAAAGTGCGTACACACATCCCTTAATATGTGTACGTAGATATATACACAGATATATATATATACTTTGTGTGTAAGGGTGTTAGGGAGTTAAATAAATCCTTATTATTTTGTTATTAATCACCCATTATTCTCTTAATTATTTTTAAATGACAAACATCAGTAAATTTTTGATAAATTATTGAAATACGTGAAGCATTACCATTTTTGCTCCTGCTCATAAAGCAGACACAAAAGAGTTACGGTTTGTTGGCCAAATGAGATTTGCTATACTCCTCATAAATCTTTTATTGAATGTGTTTTTGTAGTAAATCAATATTACATTGGTGTAAAATACAGATAAAATATAGTTCACAATGCATTTTATAAAATAGGCTTTCCTAGAAGTACTTTTAGGATACATTTTAAAATGTCACATTTTTATTTGAATGTAGGATTATATTTTCATTTATATGTGAAAGTGTCTTTGTGTGTCTGTTTCCTTGGAATGTGCAAACTCCATCAAATTTGTTTGTTTTATGTATAAATATATATATGTGTATATATTGAGAGATAAACAAAAATGTCTTTATACTTTTTTCTTCAACTTTTGCTACACCTGAACTTTTGTTATGTAACAATTCTCTAAGGAAACACAATAAACACATCAGTAAGCTGCAGACATGACAATATATACATATTCAGGTATCATACATGTATCAATATTCTTTGAAGGAAATCTTATAGTACTCATAAATTTAAATATTTCTCATACAAACCATATAAATATGATGATTAACAATTTTCTGTATTCACTATTCGGGACAGGAGATGTAGTATTTTCCTAATTACATAGACCAGTGTGGGAGGATATGACTACAAAGGAAGATTAGGCCATTTGTATTTATTCAATGCTGCTCTATAGCATTAACTAGAAACCTTGGCCCCGCTGTATTGAATGCTGAGGAATTTGATTACGCGAGTAGTAGAGTCTGCCAATCTTGGCTTGAGACAGCAGACTCAACTAATTGTCTATTAGTACTGATTTAGCTGTATCATACGTTTACAATCTTGCTATTGATGGGAGCATTTAAAATCTGATGAAAATTACTGTTTAATAATCAGGACTTGGAAAACCCACCTGGCAGATGCTTTCTATCTTTTTTTTCTCATTCACTTTCAAGGGAGAGGAATAAAAGTCAAGTGTCCCAAACTTAAAATGCAGGCTCTTTAAAAAGAGTATTTTGAAATTAGATTTTAGAAATATATTGTAGAAATTGAAAGACTGGCTTAAATGTTGTATCTGTTGTTCCTTGGCTTTGTTTTGTCATACAGTTTCCACGAGCGCCATGAATCCTACACGTTGTTTCTTGCTTGTAGTGTTGAAGATGGGGTTCAGTGGTGAGAGTTGTGTTTAGGACTTGAGAAGCTATCCTTTGATTGTTGCTTTGCTTGTCTCTGTGTTAGGTTCCACTACATCATACCTACTGGAGACAGTGTTTTAAAATATTAGCTAAATGTGAATATATCCAATATGTTATATAAATTTAAGTATGATAATTCAAATACATTTTTAAAAAGATGATTTGTGCAGTAGAAATTTCACGACTTATGGCAAACCTAAGTTGTGTCCAAACATAGTGTATTTCATTATCTGTTCAAGAAGAAGAAAATATATATAAAACAGAGGATTGAGACCCTCCAAAATAGTATATAATAAACAATGGTGTGCGGATGAGCTGAGGGCAAAATCAGTCACCTCTTGGTTGCCAGGTTTGATGAAGTAGATACTTAATAATTGGGGACATTTACAGTCACTCACCACTCAAGTGAGCTTTGCAGAGTTTCCCTGAGATTAATATGGCATTTCCGTAAGTTGACAGTTCAATGCACAGAAGGAGTCACTTAAATGGTCCTCCATTTTTCCCTGAAGCCAGTTTTGCAGTGAGCATATGTAACAGTCTGTAATCCTGCGCGAATACCAATTAGTGTGATTAGGTGCCTGGGGTCTTGAGTTGCATTTTTGAGACGTGATTTTCAGCTGGAGTATACTCATACACACCAGCGTCAAATCGTCACGTTGGCTTTCATAGTTTGATATTGTCTAAGTGATTGGTTTTGCTCTGCGACTATCCCTAGTGGTCTCATCTACTGGGAGAAAGAGAGGACACTAAAGGTTTTTTGGTTTTTTCTTCCTTGGACTGGACTTCTGAGAATCCCTTACAGATGGGAATGAAGAATCAGTAGAAACAGCAATGCAGAAAGGAGGCTGGAATGAAAAAGCACAGGGTAATTCTAAGATTTTATTCAGATATTCAAAGGACTAATTAGAATGCATTATTCCCAGTAATTGAGAACCATAAGCTAACGTACTCCTGAACCCATCAAGTTTTCTGTTCTCATTCCATCTGTCACTGGGCAATGTGTTTATATATTCTACATCCTTTAAGGAACAGTGATGACGTAAGTTTAGAGTGACGTCCATATTTGAGTCCCTGACTTAACAATTTGTAACTAGGAAAGCTTAGACAAGTTACTTTCCTTATTTTTACCCAATTTTTTTTATTTCTATGCAGTAATACATCCCATATTTCTATGACATAACACACCCAAAAATACTATCTAAATTGTAAAATGCTACATAAATATAAATAATCAGAACTAATATATTATTGCCTGGTCCCTGGGAAACCACAATAGAATTTTATTTTTTATTTTCTAATACCTTTTAGTTGCTTCTATAATTCCCTACATACTTGTACAGGAAATATCAACTATAAATAGTGCAAGAAGTTAATCTTTGATCAAACAACCTCTTGGTGTGTGCAAAATATAATTGAGAAAGTTTTGAATCTGGGAAATTAAATAAATTCTTTGGCTAATGAAAATATGTTAGTCTAATTATATATCTTAAACCAGATAAGAAGCCATCCTTAGTCTTTCATAGAGAACAGCCATTTTAGATTGCGTGTAACCCAATGGATATATTAAAAAACATGTTTAGGTTCTAGAGGACACTGTTAACTCAAATTACAATTTTTTAAAAAGGATCAAATTGCAGTTTTCAGTTATCCTTAGATCAAATAAAGTTACCAGTATGTAATGGAAAACTCTTTCAAGCTGTCAGCTCATAGGCAATTATCAAATTCACTGTCAATCATCCCCCGATTCAGAGCAGAAGGATTCTTATCCTTTTCATATCTTAAGATTTTATTGTGTATCTTAGGAGATTGATGAGAAAATTATGTGAATGATATTAGCCTTGTTTTAGCATATATATATATATATATATTCATATTCTTTCTTCCAAAGTTTGTAGAGTCTGATACAAATTTTAAATTCCTCAAATTTTGTGTCCAACCATTTCTTTCCATGTCACCATTGTAATAAGCGTATTTTTAAAAAGCTACTAAGGGGCCAGCCGGGCAGCACAGTAGTTAAGTTTGCGCACTCCTCTTTGGCAGTCCAGGTTTCGCAGGCCCAGATCCCAGGCATGGACCTACGCACTGCTCATCAAGCCATGCTGAGGCCGTGTCTCACATCCAAAAGAGAGGAAGACTGGCATGGATGTTGGCTCAGCAACACTCTTCCTCAAGCAAAAAAGAGGAAGATTGGCAACAGATGTTAGTTCAGGGCCAGTCTTTGTCACAAACAACAACAGCAAAAAACCCACTGAATTCTATTTCTACTTGATTTGCCTGCCCTTGTTATAAATTACATATTGATCGAATATCCATTTATGAAATTCTTCCAAATTGAAGAGGATAATTAAGAGATAAGGATGCAGGATTTACAATTTTTCATTAGAAAATATGGAGTAGTAATGAGATTTTTCAAGAATTATTTGACTGTTTAAGTTTAAGGCAACTTAGGCTATTTTGAGGAAATCCACTTTCTGCTATTATTTCCTTCATAAATAAAACTATATAATGTAGACAAAGAGTTAAAAGTGCCTGGTCATTTGAATTTCAAACTGGGATTAAATTTTACTATTGGTTATAAAATAGAAGAGCTTTCCAAAAGTAGTAAGATTGCTATATCTTAATATACGTCCATGAGAAACAATTTTGACAAAATGTTAATTATGAAACTTGGTTGTAATAGGTACAAGTTAATTATTATGACATGAATTGAGGATCAGCAGGAGCTGGGATAATTGATGTCAGATGAACGTGGAAACTCCCTAGGATGAGCTCAGTCCCATGTGAAGTGACGACTGGAAAAATATAAAAGCTGTTGTGATGCACGTACTTGTCCCCTGATGAAAGCCGATTAATTTCAAAAGTTGACATTAAGTCAGTGGGGGAGAAAATCTATAAAGATCCTTTTACAAAAGTTTGAGTGGAAGCAGGCTATTTTCTATCCTTAAGGTATGAAGAACGCCATTTGTTTGGGTGGATATTTTGCTACTATACATTAAAGGGTCCATTGAATCTTACATTCTCCACCTTCCTCCTCTTGTAATTGTTTCATATCCCATGACACAAAGTGTAATTTGTTCTTTTGTTTTTTTATTGTCTTCTCTTTTATGAAAGTAGAAGCATATGCGTTTTAGATTCCTCTGTTTCATTACACTCCAAATTAGCGGCACTGCCACTAGCCTGGTTTTGATATTTCATTAATTCTAGGAGTAGCAGTGGGTAGCAGAATGGGGCACCGAAATGCAGGAGGCAAACCTGAATCTCACTCCTGCTTTTGTTCTCAGCATTTGAGCCATTAGCTGTGGAAGGAAAAATCTCCATTGACTTGAAATAGGAGATTTTTAGCTCTCTAACCAGTCTCATTTACAACATCTTTATCGATTCACTGTCACAGGTTTGTTCCTATGCTTATAGTTCCAACAGACAAATGGGCAGAGGTTATATACTTCACAAACTCTCCAACAATTATTTTTATTCTCAGAATTAAGGGATCCAAATGGATCGAAGAATTGGCGTTCTGCCTTTTGATCTTTTGATTTAACATGGATCCCACACTAACTTCTGTGTTGTTTCGTGTGAGCATGTGAGCCTCTTCAGTCTGACTCGTTTGACAATGCTTCTTGAAGAATGTCAGAGGTAGCTTAAATAGTGATCAGAATTGAAGAAAATGTGTTTCCATTAGCCTGTCTTTCTTATAAAAAAGGAAAATCAACAACCAAAATAATATTCACCATGATCTCGGTTCATTCAAAATCTCCCCTGTGATTATCCTCAGTGCCTTTATGTCTCTCAGTTTCTAATACTGGAATAAACTTCTGAGTTTGTCTTTGATTTCGACACTGCTCCACCTTTGAAGGGAACTTAGTGTCACTCCTTGGAACAGTGTCTGAGTCTGCTATTGTCTGGCAACTCGGCTTACTAAATCTTGTTGACTGTTCATTCTTCTTTTTGATTCTTGCTTTTGCTCAGGTCTCAGACCCCGTTCCAACTTCCAGAGACTGTCCAGTATTGTTTTGGCTTACTTTTGTTTTAACCGTATTTGGTTTTAATAGATAACAATAAAAGGCATTTCACTGCTAGTACTTGGCAAAATTGTGTTATATACAGACATTGCCACAGCGGTTCATTACAAAAGAAGTTGATCTTGAGTTTCTGCAAATTATTTCGGCATGACCCTAGTCTTTTTTAAATAGCAAAGCATACATGTTTACTCACACGTCTATGTATAATTGAATCATCTTATAATTTTGCTCTTGTCCCTACAGTGCCGTAAAGATTCCATGATATTCTTTTATCCTTAACTCATGACCATGTACTTTATGACCTTCCTTGCTTCACATCTTCACTTCCTTCTTAGGAAAAAAAGAAATCCTTTGTTGAAAACTGCTGCTGTTCCAAGAGTCGGCTCCCTCCACCTGGGAACTCCCCATTAAAAAAGCCTTTACATTGCCCACAGGCTGCCAATTAGTCTCCTACCATAACTGTGGCTGCATTTTCAGAGAAACTTTTTTTTTGTTATCTATTGTGTTAACTTACATGTTAAAGTTACAGGGTTTTGACCTGTAAATTTCTAAAACTTCACTGCAGAAAAAGAAATATATCATAATATTATTATATAAATCTACTTAAATGGAAGATGGTGTATTTCAACATATAGTAACACCTCACCTATCCAATTTATTTGGTGGAATGAAGTGTCTCCCATCAACAAATTTTCCAGAAAACAAAAGCACTATTTATATACCCATTTTCAGTATACAGATTTGATTAAAATGCTGTTAAATGTATGGCATGTTTTAGTATCACAGCGCACAGAGTATGGCCAACATGATTTGACATTTGTTTAATGACTTAAGGGTCATTGTTATAAAAATCAATTGTTCGGTTCTATATTATCTTAGCAACTCCTGTCTTGTGCGTCCTTGTATTAACGCCTACAGTCAAGGTTTTATTATTTGTTTGTTTCAGTTTTGTATTGTCCTTCTGTGTCAGCTACCTGTTCTCACTTTGTCAACATCATGTCAATTAACGAAGGATCAAAGATATTTGGACAAATTTGCACCAAAATCCATGCTGGGAATTACAATTTGGGAAAACTTTGAGTACACTACTTATTATCCCTATCTTATCAGGGTTTTTTTGCTTATTTTATTCAAATTCTTCTGCTTTTTTTCCCTTTAGAGGGATACAATACAGGGGAAAGAAGAGAAAAATTTGTGATTGCACATGAACCATGCTAAACAACTGACGAGAACAGATTCTCTGTCTGGGGGAAAGAATGGATAGCTCATGGATGTGGTTCCTCACTTGTTTGGCGCTACCAGAAAAGATGTGAGTGTGAATGCACTTTCTTAGAAACTTAGAAAACTATCCCCACGCAGTGGTCTCTCTCCATAGAACGTAAGTCTCTTGAGGACAGAGCTCCATCTTTTCCCAATCTGTTAGATATTTATGGGCCGACTGGCTGACTGATGGATAAGACGGCAGAAGTAAAGGCGTAAAGCATTAGTAAGGAGGGAGGCAGACTGGCAAACGTCCCTTTGGCAAAAATGAGACCTTAGCTCCTCATTCACTACACGAATTACTAAAAGGGTTCAGAAAATGGTTGACAACGCACATGCTTTCTGTATTTCAGTTGAGAAGTAAGAACATCAAGATCACCTCCTTCATTTGAGAGAAAAAAAAATGTAAAATATGGATAAAATGCCAATCGAAACCGGTTTTTCTGTATACACTATGATAATATGAGACATATTGTTCTATTGCCTTTTTGTTTTTAAACAATCAGATCTGGTAGTTTGGTAGCACTTTTTTTTTTTTCTTTTTCTTCTTTTTTTTTTTTTTCGCTTTAACAAAGACAACGCCTTCAAACTCTTTTCATAGCAAGGCTAGAAATCCTGCCAGGTAAAAAAAAAAATGTTATTGAAAACCTTTCTCCCCTTATAGGCCCGTTTTGACAGGAAATCTTTGAGAGACAGCAGCAATGAAGTGCCCAGAGATTTCATCTGTCTTCTTTTGCTTCAGGAAATGCTGAGCACAAGGCTCTCTGTTAGGCAAATAGAAGGACCGCGAAGCCCCCATAACAGTCATCCTCCGCCTGCTCCGGGGATGACAGCTCTCTCTGTCCTAGGCTGTCAGACAGCCTCTGAAACTGAGGATCCGATTACTGCGACCGCAAAGTTTCTGACAGTACTTCACAAAAACTATTATATTGTCTCTGTTTGCTATTTATCTGGCACCATAAATTTTGCATGGGCTAATCAAAATAAAATCATCTACCAGGAAGGCATTCATTTGTGGTATTTTTGCTTTTTTTCCTCTATGATGTTGACATAAAGTTCCTGTCTGGGTGTTTTTCCCCTGTCATTCTGTGTGATTGGTTAAATTTCAGCAATTAGCTGCTATATTATAATATCCAATAGGGTGACAGTGTTTTGTTTTGTTTTGTTTTTTTTGACAGATGCCAAATCTAAATTTTAAATAATCTTTTCAGAAATCAAAATGCCAGCTTGTAGCAATACTACAGAAGTCTAAGCAGATGTACTTTGAAAAATAATTAGGAATAGGTAAAATGAGTAGAGTTCAACAGTGGAAGTTAAAGAAAATCTGTCATTTCATAATTTTAAGCAGACATATTTTTTCAGTTTAGATATGTTTGTGAATTTTCTGTTTTCTCAGCACTCTATTTAACTAACACATTGCCTAGAAACTTTGAACAAATAAGAAAATATCTGAATTTAGAAGAATAAATCAATTTGTGGACAATTTTAACAAAAATTTAATAGAAAGTGGAATGTATGTGTATTGTATGCTGTTTGTGAATTAATCATATTGTAGATCAAAACCCTGATTAAACAGCAGCCTGTGTCCAAAGAAATACAAGCAAGGAGAAAGGGACAGAATTTCTAAAACATTCCCTGAAGTAAATTAAGTGGCAGTGACGTGATATTTGGACTATCTGTGATGAGAAAACAAGTTATATAAAGGATGAGTACAGCTGTTTAACAGTAGACTCCATATAATTCATATCACCTAGGCTTATATTTTGGCAATTAACATTTAAAAACAATAATCAGAACAACAGATGCAAAAGGATTAATAAGTATAGGACTCCGAAGGAAAGCAATAGAAAAAGCATCCTGAATGGCTTCCAGCCTGGTTCTCCACAAGTCCAGTCACCAAACAGCTGACCCTGAGTGACATTCTTAAAACGTAAGATGTATTAAGGCACTCTTCTTTCTAAAATGTTATAACAATTTCCAGTCCATAAAAGTGAACATCCATGTCTCTCATGATTGCACATAAGATTCTCCTTTATCTGGCTCATACCTCTCTCTCTGTGCTCATTAACTCAACATAAATATCTCTATTATTGTGGTTTATTCACTAAAGTTTATTAAATGCCTTCTATGTTACAGCAACTTGAATATATTGTCATTAACTGATTGGCGATGTAAATAGATTGTGGTAATGGATGTTTTGGTTGGCTTTTCATTTTTCATTTCTCCTGCCTTAAAGACTTTCCAATTTGTTCAGACACCTTGTCTTCCCCCACTCAGCCTTTGTGATGCAGGGGAAGTCTGTCCCTGGCTACTGAGTTGGGCTTTTGCTCATCTATACAAATCCCAGCAGCGCCACCCCTCTTGGTTTAGGAGTGGGCCTGGCATGTGACAGAGATTTGTTGGGCCAATGAAATGAAGAGATGCTTGTTGGGGCAATGTCCTATTTGTACATCTTAAATTCTCCAAAGAGTGACTGACTTTCTGCTGTTCTTAGTGCTTCTAACTCTGATTATTACCTTTGTTTGCAAAATGACTCAAGAATCAGATAGAGTAGAACATTCTGCAATGCAGAATAATAAACATTAAATGCTACTTTTTTTTTTTACAGGAGGAATCTTGGCCCTGAACTAACATCTGTGCCAATCTTCCTCTATTTTGTATGTGGGTTGCTGCCACAGCATGGCTTGATGAGTGGTGAAGGTCTGTGCCCAGGATCTGAACTCATGAACATGGGCTGCCGAAGTGGAGTGCGCCAAACTTAAACACTAGGCCACCAGGCTTCTTTTAAAAGTTAAGTCTATGCTTAAAAATAATGGATTTTATATCATTTTCGAATATAGGGTTACTAAAGAATTTTCAAAATTACATATAGAAAGTCTGAAATATAAGCTATAATAAACATTAATAAATGTCCTTTTACCTACAGATCTGAACAAAATTATACTTCTTCAGCACAATTAAAAAGTACTAGCAGTTAACTTCCAGTTCAGGAAGGTGAATGTAGTGTAGGTATAGTTTCTTTTCATTTACTCGTGTCTCCTTTATAATGCTAGTTATAAAGGCATTAAATTATAAGCTATAAAGAAATTAAATTCTAAAATTATAATTAAAATACATAGTAAAATACCTAATTTATATATACAAATTGTAAATAAATTATAAAATTATAAATTGTAAAGGATTTAAAAAGATACTATCCCACCACAACAAAAAAAAACAAAGGCAGCCAGCAGCGGAGGGTAATTTTCAATGTATTTCAAGAGCATGGGAAGCTGATGGAAGCTAAGGACTGATGAAGCAGAGAAGGAGGGGAAAACTTGGAGGACACTCCGAGAAGCCGTGGTAGAAGGCAGACCCACTACCCAACAAAACCCCAGGACTCCACCCCGGCTTCAGAAACAAGATGGCTGCTGTGAAGGAGAGCGAGCAGGCATGGGAGTTGGGCGGGCATGGGGGTTTAATTAAAGATCAGTTTATGGAACAAATGAGTCCTTTCTTCTTTCCCCCACGGGTCTGCGTGTGTGTCTCTTTCTCTCACACACACACATACAATTACACAATTTGTCTGGGAAAATGCCTCTGTACCGCAGCTGATCAGCCAGAAAGGAAAGCGCTCCAAGTGTTGCAATCTCATGGTGGCAGCAATCTCAATGCATCCCCACCCACAGCCCTTGTAGTGCACGGCGCCTGCGGACAAGCCACACCCGTGTGCACAGCATTTCCCGAGTCTTACAGTTGCCTTGTTCTTAAATATGCATTTATTTAACCAGAACTACCAGTTACTTGAAGAAAACCTGTAGCATGCACAGAGAGACTAAGATAAAAATGGGGACACCTACCCCAAAGGAAACAGGATTTTTTTCTGCTAAAGTTCTCCCTCAGAAAGGAAACATGAAAAATAAATCTCTAGTACACTCTCAGAAAGTCAAGGTATTTCATCCATAAAAGAAAAGCAAAAGACTACGGGAAAGGACACACTAGGCAAAAATAACTCTTAGAAATTAAAATGTGACTATTAACTCCCAAAATAAATCCATGAAATTGCAAAATATAAAGTCAAGAAAATCAATTAAAATTTAAAATAAATAGACAAGACAGTGGGAAATACAGAGATTTGGCCCAGAATTCTATCCAATTGGCCCAGAATCCAAGTATTACAAGTTCCAGAATTTGAAAAATAAAATAAATAGAAAGAATTAAATTATTATAGAAATATTAAATGAAACTATCCCAAAACAAGGACCGTAGTGGTTCAGAGAATGTTGATCATGGGAAAAATTATAATAATAAGTAAATGGTAAAATAAAAAATTTAAAAATAAACTAAATATATCATTGTAAAAGGTCAGGACACTAAAAGTAAAGACAAACTTCTGAAAATTTCCAGAAAGAAAAGAAGGAGGAGGAGGGGAAAAGGAAGGAAGAAAATAAGATTTCTTTATTTAAAATAGACAAAAATCAGGGGCTGGCCCCTTGGCGCAGTGGTTAAGTTCGTGCATTCCACTTTGGTGGCCCCGGGTTCCCCGATTCAGATCCCAGGAGTGGATCTACCCACTTCTTATCAAGCCGTGCTGTGGCAGACATCCCACATATACAATAGAAGAAGATGGGCACACATGTTAGCTCAGAGCCAATCTTTCTCAGCAAAAAGAGGAGGATTGGCAGCGGATGTTAGCTCAGGGCTAATTTTCCTCAAAAAAATCAATGAAAAAAGACAAAAATCAGACTGGTATCAAACATCTTCAGCAACATTAGATGCTAGGAAAAAATGGAGAAATGCCTTTAAAATGATAAGAAAAAATAATTTTAAGCCTAGAAATTCTGTATTGAACCAAATCATCAAATCACATAGAAAGACAAAAGGACGAAATGAAGACTTTTTAGACGCTGTTGTGTCCCCTGTATACTTTCCTAGGAAGTTAATTAAGGCTGTGTTACAGCATAATGAGGGATTAAATAAAGAACAAAGTCCTGGGTCCAGTAAGAGGCTGGTCTACCAGTAGGTTCAAAGGGTTTTCTCAGGGTGATCGATACCTAACCGTCCTAGATTAGTGTGAGAAGGTGGAGGGCTTCAGGAGGAAGGGCTCCATGGAGAAACAAATTGGGGCAGGAGGGAGAGGAGATGAGAGTGAGCTGGTAGTATGCATACCTAAGGATATGATAAACAGAATAAAAAAAGGATGAAAAAGAAAAATACATGTGTTGGTGTGTATGAGTAAAAGGATCAGAAAATTCAGGAAAATTGAATAGAAAATGTAATTCTTATCGCTTATCAATGTAATGAACATATTTACCAGTGTCCCAACACCTAGAACAGTGTTTAGCACAAAGCAAAAATTGCAGTTTAAGAATTTGAGGGAGGGAGGGGGTGGGGAGGACAGAGGAGCGGAAACAGCAGGAGGCAGGAGAAAGGAATGGAGGAAGGGGAGGGGCATAACAACGAAAACGCTGTATGTTGATTTTCAACTTTTAAATTCAATTTATGGGCAAAATTCAATAACCATAAAGTTTCTGAATTAAATGTAAAATTTTCCAGTTTTAAAAATGTGAAAGTACATAAACAGATGATAGATACTAAAAGTTGAAGGAAAATTTAGGGACAATAAAATCCTCATTTTATATTGTGAGAGATCAAGATATTCTCTCTTGAGTTAATGAAATAAGTGAAAATGATATCAGTAGATACTTTAAAATAAACTGATAACTTGAAATGCT
The DNA here is from genome assembly GCF_021613505.1 of Equus quagga. Lineage (NCBI taxonomy): Eukaryota > Metazoa > Chordata > Mammalia > Perissodactyla > Equidae > Equus > Equus quagga. The sequence continues at coordinate 18,941,347 of NC_060284.1, read as the reverse complement.
AATGCAAACAATCTAAATCCTTATATGTCATAATAGGAATGTGATAGGTAATATTTACAATTTAAAAAATTAGGAAGAGTAGAATTAGCAAAGTCTGTAAAAATAAGAAAACAACCAGAAGATCTAAAAAATAAAAATGATTAAAAGAGGTTATCTCTAAGGAGTAGACCTGGAGATGGAGAGAGGTGGGCCAAAGAATTGTTGCTTCTCATAAAGTCTGCTGTATTGTTATATATATTTTTTAATCATGCAGATTAGTTTGATTTTTTAAAAAATAAAGTTATGTTAAAGCTCTGTTTTAGTTTTCAATATGGATTTCAGTAATGAAAAGCTACATTTTCTATTTTTTCTATTTTGTCTTTTTTTTTGATGAGGAAGATTGTCCCTGAGATAACATCTGTGCCAGTCGTCCTCTATTTTGTATGTGGGATGCTGCCACAGCATAACTTGATAAACAGTGCGTAGGTCTGTGCCTGGGATCTGAACCCACAAACCCTGGGCCAGTGAAGCACAGCATGCAAACTTAACCACTACATCACTGGGCTGGCTCCTATTTTGCCTTTTTAAATTGGCAATTTCTTTGAATATTTTGCTCTACTCCAAATAAAAAAGTACCTAAGCAATTGAAAATTAGGATTCTTTGGTCATAAGCAACAGAAATTGAGTGGGGTTGAGTGAGTAAAGATAGAAGAAGTTTATTGGAAGGACACTGCACTGAAAAACAGTACATTCAAAGAAAAACATGATACACCCGGTCTCAGAAAGGTCAAGAGTTACAGTATCTCAGAAGGTGTTGGTTAGGAACTCCTGAGGGCCTGCTAGAAAACCTTAGCTCCACCTCCCTGTCATCCTGTATCATTTCACTCTTGATTCACAATCCTGAGAGAGGAAAGCCTGAATGGACTGATTGGGTGATGTGCTCATCCACTGGAGAGGGTGAGATGGAGTCGGGGAGGCACAAGTAATGTGATGGATGGTAGCACCAGGGCTGTGTGTTAGAGGGAAGTAAAAGTAAACTAACATAAACAAAAGTACTGTACAAGTGGGTTCTATTACCAAAAGATGATGACAGGATTCTGTGTAGACAAAATCATTTGTTCATTACATTAACTTTAAAATTTAATTGTGCTACTCAGGGGCTTTATCCATGGTGAAGCATACAGAATGTTTTCTGAGCTACCAAACCAACCAACCAAAAACCACTGTGTACATGATATAAGGATAGAAGAGCGTGTCTGGCCAGTTCTGCCTCCAAAGCATATCTCCCATCTCTTCGCTTCCCTGCATCTCTGGAGTCCATCATCATTTTTTGTCTTGTAAAATAACCCGCTAGTTTTTCCTCCCTGCTTGTATCCTTGCTCCAACTCCCTATGCTCCCTTATCTACAAAGTTGCCAGAATTATACTTTTAAAACAAAGATTACATCATGTCACTTCTCTGCTTAATTACTTTATCCTTGCACTTGGAGAAATAACCAAACTCCTTAGCCCTATCACTTTTCTTTCTACCTGCTTCTGCACCCTTCCCTCTTCTGGGCCCTTGGATTTGCAGCTCTATCTGCCAAGAATGCCGTTCCTCCAGTGCCTCATGTGAGTGGCTCCACCTGTGCACAAAGGACTCCCCTATTCCCAGGTTCTCTCTGTGCCATGACTGAGAAACAGTCTACCTTCAAATCACAAACCTATGTTTATTAATAAATAACAAAAAACAGCCAACCTTGTGTTAATTGAATTGACCTGTAATGCATTTTGTGCCAGATTGTTGGTATTATCCACTTTCTGTGCACACCAGAGGCTTAAGGTCAGGAAACTACATTTCCCAAAAGCCCTTGCCAGCAGTATTCCAAGTTAGTTCCTCTAATGAGAATCTCAAGAGATTTGGAAGGAAGAGCACAGTCAGAAGCCATGTTATTGCTGCTCTGGCAGTGGTTGACAGATGTGTGAATTTTCACATTTGGAATTTTGCAACAGGTTTTGTGTGTTTAGTTTTGAATCTGCTCATTTCTGGAAGCAACTGTGATCATCACTGGCAATTTCAGGAAACTCCTGCAGCTTCCCAACTCTCTGACTGCATAGTTGCAAATTGAGAATTATCACTGTCTTCACCTGACCTGTATTCTTCAGTTATTCTAGTGCATTTTGTTTGAAATTTATACTTTGAAATAGTTTCCAGCTTCCAGAAAGTTGTAAAAATAATATAGCAAACCCCTATGTACTCTTCTGCTAGAGATTGCATTCAAGCTTCCCCAATATCCCCAATAATATCCTTTATTGCAAAAGGATTATGTATTGTATCTGGTTGTCTTTCCAGTCTCTTTTGATCTGGAAAGGGGCCTCAGTCTTTCATTTTCATGGCCTTGATGTTTTTGAAGATTAGAGGGCAGCAATTTTGTAGAATGTCCCTCAATTAGATTTGTCAGATGTTTCTTCATGATTAGAGCCACGTTATGCAATTTTGGCAGGAATAACACAGAAGTGAGGCAGCGTCCTTCTCATTGCATCCTATCTGGTAGCCCACAGTGTTGATTTGTCCCATTACTGGTGGTTTACATTTTGATCACTAGACTAAGATTGTGAATACCAGGATTCTCTACTGTAAAGTTTCTTGTTTTTCTTTTGTAAATAATAAATGTTTTCTGTGGAAATATTTGAGATTAGATTACCATCCCTTTCCTCATTCCACTTTCATTCAATAGTTTTTGTATTCCTTGATATTTCTTGTCTAAATCAGTACTGTGATTTATTGCAACATGGTGATTTTTCTAATTTGATCGTTCCTTCTACATTTATTGGTTGACATTACTGTCAGGCACAGCTTTTTCTCCTCTTAACTTCTTTATCCGTATGGGTTTAAGGACTTCTATTTTATTCAGTGGATTAAAATCCATTACTGTCATCATTTATTTTGATTCTTACACTTAGATTTCAAGCTGGTTTCTTTGTCCCTTTGATTCGCCTTCAAAACGCTTTCATTCTTTATTTCACTACTTTTTTATATACTTCATCATTTCCAGGCACATATGATAGTTTTCCAAATCCAGCCCTAGAACATGCCGTTTCCCAAGGAGATCTGGTTCACTTTAGTGAAGAGTTGTATTTAGAAATCAACGTCTGGGTGCTGGGAGTGCACATTGCTACTGGGATGTTGTTATGTCCAGAGACTCTTATTGGACAGAGCTAGGAGATATATGCATGTATATTCACTCACGTACACACAGCACACCTGTATGTCTTTAGTTTTGCATTTATCTATCTATCTATCAAACCATGAGTTTACATCAAAAACTCCAATTTGAATCTAACACCATGGGTTTATGTCAGCTTTCCTCATTTCCATGTTTATACTTTCCTTCTCCTTCAGTGAGAAACCTGTTCCCAGTATTCTCAATGCATTAGCTTATTTGCTCAATTCCCTCAGTGTAGAGAATCACCGGCCTGCCAGACTGTACTTACTGCCCTGCTCCACTGTGTTAACTTCTCATAGGCTGTCATTGCTGACTGCCTTTGGAGCATTTCTGCTGTCCTGCTCCAACATGCTGTCCTCATGTGGACTTTGGGCAAACTGAGCTGCCACCAGACTACCCTAACTCCCTACTCCAAGGTACCATCCTCCCACAGGTAACCATCACTGACCTCGCCTAATTTTGGAAGAGGAAGGAAGGAGACAGACTGGCTCTAGTGCATGTTTTCAACACTAAAGCTCTATATTAAATCCCTTTCTGCTTGACGTACCTAGAGTCATTTTCATTTCCTTAACCAAAAGCTAATCATTATATTATGGTATTTAAATGTCAGTGCAAAAAATTTCTAACACACTGTAATTTTTACCAAATAGGTAAAACTGTTCGTATATGAAAGTTGAAATAAGGAAAAATATGTGCCTAAACAAAAAGAAAAAATCAGGGGGTCAGCCCATTGCTGAGTGGTGAAGTTCGTGCGCTCCATCCACTTCGGCAGCCCAGGGTTTCATTGGTTTGATCGTGTCGTGGGCACGGACATGGCACCACTCATCAAGCCATGCTGAGGTGGCATCCCACATGCCACAACTAGAGGGACCCACAACTAAAAATACACAACTATGTACCAGGGGGCTTTGGGGAGAAAAAGGAAAAATAAATAAAACAAAATAAAATAGAAAAAGGAAAACATCATGACTAAATTTTTAATTTGAAAATGACAAATTTTTGAAATTTTAAAATTATAAGCTGAAAATATTTGAATAACTCTGATTACACGTTGTTACTCCTAATCTAGCATATGCTCAAAAACTTTGCTGTGTGTTTTCACTTATAGTACCTGAGGCTTAGAATTTTGTCTTGCTAAGCTGATTCAAGGTCATAGTTATGTAAAAAGATGTCAGAATATTTCAACTGTTAAAATATATCAAAAATATCAAGTGCTAGTAAATATCAGGTGACAAATTTTAGATTACTTTACTGAATAACTTTTTCCTTTAGCATTGAATGAATGCTGAGTCTTATTTTTATTTCCAGGGAATGGTGTCTAGAATAAAAGTTTGTGCAAGAAAAGCAATGTGATGACATTAAAGAAAATATTCATTGTCTGCAAGTCAGAACAGAAATTAACTAGCTTGAGACACGATTGATACTGTGTGTGAAAGAAAGCCCTTCCCCAGTCCTGTACTTGTAACCTCCTGTCTGTTCATCTTGTGCCACGTAGCTGGTGAAAAATGTAACTTGAGAAAAACAAGCTTCTGCTTTGAAATATCTCTGCTCAGTGAAGTTTGTTCATCTGAAATATTTGCTCCCAAGGAAAATGGCCCCCAGCAATGTTTCCATATCTTTCCCTCATGGTTTTAAAATCCTAAGGATTTTAAAAGGATGAAATTAGAAGGAAATTATGCAACCAGTTGATATAGACATTTGAAAAATATGTGTCTCATTCTTTGTAAAATAAAATATAAAAATGAATAAAAGCATCAGAAAAAGTACTGTTAGCTTTCTCAGTCCTACCATGTATATGAATCAAATTAAGAATTAAAACATGTTGACTTACATGTACCGCCCATCTCATTTGTATACTTGAAATTCATTGTTGGTTCATCTGTTAAATCTCATCATGAACCAAAGTAAAAAAAAAAAAAAAAAGTCAGGGACAATTTTCAGCTAGTGTAATTAATTCCAAGGCGTTAGGAGCTACAGAATGAAAATAAATAGTCTGAGGAAATCTGAGTTCTTTAATTCGATTCAGTAAATATTCGTTGGCAGATTCTACAATTTTAGGTACATTGTCAGATATTAAGATAGCTATGAAGAGAATCTGAAAATAGTGTGATCTGGACCCTCAAAATGTTTTCAGTCAATAACTGGAAAAGTGGGAGCAGGGAATTTACAAACTAGCAGCTTTTGTAAGTTGCCTGACGTTTCCTCAGTGGCATGGAAAGTTTTATTTCCCCTCTCATTGCATCTCTATCTTGGACCTTGCACTGAGACCTTAATATATAGAATGTGTGTGGTCACTGTGAAATAATTTCAAGACACAAAGAGCAGTTACAATATTTGAGACTCAGTAATGATGTCCTAACATGCTCTGGAACAGTATGCAGAGCAACTTTTCCGAAACAACACTCAGGGGGGAAAGTAGTTGATGCTGGCAAGGAGAAAAAAAGGGAAATATTTCATGGTCAGTGAATTTGGGAAATGCTGGGTTAATTAAAGTTGAACCAGTTTCTTTCCTGTAGAACTTCTCTCTATATCAGAAATTTCCAAGAGTGGGCTATAATATGCTGGGACCTGTTTTGGGGAATTCTACGCTACTGAAATAGCAGGCAAAACAACCACCTAAAATAAAAATTCATGTGACTGCTTTGATTTCTTTGTGATCTTTTTAAACATCTAACTCAAATGTTGCTTGTAGCTTAGCCAATATCAACCCTTGTTTTCTGTTGCCACATTTAAACACTGGGAACAAATACATCAAAATGCTTGGTATCTTTTTACCCTTTACAGATGTCCTTGCTCCCTGGTAAAGAAACCATGGGAATGTTGCCATTTTAATTAGGCTTAGCTACCAAAAAGCCTTAATCTGCCATTGAGATGTATATTTGCCTGTTTATTAAAGCTCCGGGAAGATGGAAAGGGGGTTGTAAGTCTATAGAAATTACGTAATAACGTACAAACTTATTCCAAGATAGTTTTATAACTTAGAGTGAATTTGAAATATAATTGATGATTTTGAGGCTCTTGCCAAAATAAAGAACAGTTTTATTTTATGTTATTTTTAATAACCAGGATTTTTTCTACCATTATTAAAGTGATTATTTCTTGGAACAGTCTCAGGTCGTATAATTTTTCATGTTAAAAAGAATCTCCCAGTCATATACTAGATACTTGTATTAGCATAAATATCACCAGCCCTTAATTAAAGAGATCACATTGAGAAAACAGCTTTTATTAGAGTGCTATTAGCCTGCTATAATATAATGTTTCCCTGACTTTTATTTTAAGCAAATGACTGTAAGGGCTTTTAAAGTTATTTATACCTTTTTTCTGGTATGATTTCTTAAGAATGAATATTGAATATATTCAATCAGAATTATTCTATGTTTACAGAATTTTTTTGGTGCTACACTTTGTTTAATAAAATAAATATTTATTCAGAAGAAAAGAACATGAAAGGGGAAGTGTATGATAAACGTGGATAGATCAAAGATTTAAAACAAATAAGCCTAATGCCTATTTTGGAGCATGAACAACTATATTAATATTTAGCTCCTGCTTTTTAAAAATATTGCTTTTCTGATTTAATCAATGTATTAATGGCTTAGTTGAGAGCACGCAGCAGTGCTAAGTAGCATGGACCACGGAGCCAGTCTGCCTGGAACAAACGCTGGCTCCACCACTTGAAGACTTGCAGGATGTGTGTCCTTGGAAAATTGTCCTACTTCTTTGTGCCTCAGTTTCCTCAGCTGGAGGCTTAGAATGATAATAGCATCAAACTTAAAGCATTGTTTTGAGGTTTAAATGAGTTTATATTGAAGTGCCTAGAATGGTGCCTGACATGTGGTCATCATTAAATACATTTGTTTTGCCTTCACAAACCTAATTTTTTTTATTGAGGTTATGACAGTTTACAACATTGTGACATTTCAGTTGTACATTATTATTTGTCAGTCATCTTATAGGTGAGCCCCTTTATCCTTTGTGCCTACCTCCTACTCCTCTTCCCCGTGGTAACTACTAATCTGTTTTCTTTGTCCATATGTTTGTTTATCTTCCACATATGAGTGGAATCATACAGAGTTTGTCTTTCTGTATCTGGTTTATTTCGCTTAACGTAATACCCTCAAGGTCCATCCATGTTTTTGTGAATGTGACGATTTTGTCATTTTTTATGGCTGAGTAGTATTCCATTGTATATATATACCATGTTTTCTTTATCCAGTCATGAGTCAATGGACACTTAGGTTGCTTCCACGTCTTGGCTATTGTGAATAATGCTGCAATGAACATAGGGATGCATGGGACTTTTGGAATTGCTGATTTCAAGTTCTTTGGATAGATACCCAGTAGTGGGATGGCTGGGTCATATGGTATTTCTATTTTTAATTTTTTGAGAAATCTCCATACTGTTTTCCATAGTGGCTGTACCAGATAAACCTAAAATTTATTTCAAGAGTAGTTAGTTTCACCTTAAAACTTTCAATTCCATCACTTTCCTTTAACTGCTCTGGTTGCCTTTGGCTATTATTAATGAAAGCTCCTATAAGAATTAGGAAGTCATTGGAGACAGCTGACTCTTCTAAGATTTTAAATCGTAGCTTCACATGAGTGCTGGATCTAAAAGCCCCAAAAATCTCCACCAAAGTTTAACACAATAAAAATACCATGCTCTACTTCTAAACAAACTAATGAGATGCGAGCTAGTTTTTCTTCCAAAAAAATTCTTAAAGGAAACTATCATTATTTCAATGTTGTATTAAACAAGAAAAACCTTTCCAACTAATACTGCCATGGACAAATACCTGAATCTAAAAATAGGAAATCTATATATTACTTCCACCCCTTTTAAGTGACTTTGGAACACTTAGCACGGTGTCTTTCCCATATTAATTATTCACTTGTGTTTGGGGATTTGAGGAGGGTGTTTTTTGCTCAAAATTATAAAACAAATCATTTAAATTGAAATTTCAGTTCGACATTAAAATAAAACACTAGAAAAGAGGTATTTAAAATATCACCTTTGCCAATTATTGAAATATTCACTATCTGTAAGATTTCTGGTAAAAAGCCAAGTTTTTTTTGGTTTTGTCTTCATCTGTGCTTGCTGTACCCTTGTTTCCAGACGCCCAACAAGTTCCGTCAAACTGCCCAAGCTGACCTCATCCTATGCTGTAGAATCTATCTTGAATCTCTCTTTACTTATAAGCTTCTTTTTCCTTAGTACTTGCAATGGGTACTTACTGGGGAATCTTTCCATCCCACACACTAATGGCTGGGCTTTTCTACAAGTGCTTCTCTCCATCCGAGAGTGAGCCACCATCAGTCAGGCATATACTAGATGACAACATCCCTGACCATAGCTTATTACCACAGAGATGTTCATCTGTTCCATGTTGGGATGGTTGTATTTTTTATTCCCAGGGAATTGGAACTGAAATGAAGGCTTTGATTGTGGATGCACCTGTACATGTAAAGCCAGAATTTTGGGGCCCATTATTTCATCACGTGGAGTAAAAAACTGAGAAGAGTGTAAAGAAAGGACTGAGGCCAACACTCTGGGAAGAGTAAAGGTGAAGGTCACAGAATGCAGGAATAGGCTTCTGACCCCCAGCTTCAGCCCATTTCTGAGATTTGTATCTACACATGCCTTTGGGATCTGGGCTATATCTCTTCTCTTCCAACAAAATTCCCATTTTACTACTGATGAAAGAGCCAACGAGAAATTCTGAGAAAGTCAGACCCTTTGCAGTCCTAAAACATTTTCTATGACTATAGCTATCTCTGGCCAAATGCAAATTTAAGTTTTACCGTAAAGGCCAACAGACATGCATATAGAACCAAAACAACACTCCCTAATACTGAATTATTTAAGATTTACAGAAGAAACACCCATATGTGGGGAGTCATCAAAATATAAATATCAGTAGGTAAAAAATAGTTTGTTTAATCAAAGTCTCAAGTAACAGTTTATTCAAATTATAGATGAAAACTATAAAATCTTGCACTATCAAAATTACTGCTTACATTTTAGGTCATCCAAACTCTTTTATTTCATCTTTTAGTACAGTGAGGGTTGTGAGATTTAGCAAATAAAAATACAGGACACTCAATTCAAATTCAAATTTGAATTTCAGATTATAAATATTAATTTTTAGTGTGAGGCATATGCAAACTTTGAGACATACGTATACGAAAAAGTAACTTGTTCTTGATGTAAAATTCAAATTTAACTGGGCATCCTGTCTTTAGCCTAGCAACCCTAAATACAGTAAATAATATGCAATCATGGGCACAGGAGGAAGAATTTTATTTTCCCAATATACATTTTAAGTGGTTAGACTTGTCACTAGGCAATTAAATCAGCCAAGACCAAATGGCAACTTCTATCAAAATATTCTTTCCATGACATATATAGATGTGTTAAATGTAGATACGTGACTGTTCTCTTTTGAGACTCACTCAATTCCTTTCATAGGGAGAGTTGGGAAATGGGAAAACATTATACATGTTAAATTTTAGTAACATTTTCTTTTTTTATTTCTGGTATTAAAAGAAATACAAACACCATTATTTTAAAAGTAGACTAATGTTTTTGAGAATGGGTGTAGGATGGTAAAAAAGGAAGAACAGAGATAAGAAGGGATGAAAATCAAAATAAAAACAAAGACAAGATAAGGTGATTTTGAAAAGAAGAAAAAATACTTACATTTTAATTATTATTATTTTTTAGCTGTCTGCTTGCTTTGAAAAATCCAAATTGTATTAACTCTAAAGCAAATTTAATCATTTGGGTAGAAATTGGTAGTAGTGGCTGAAAAGAATAAAATTTAACTAGTAAATAGTCACAAAAGTTGATACTGCTTCTGATTAAAATAAACTTGGTTATACTGAAATTTCTTGTCTTTTACCCTTCGAAAATGTCTTTTCTCTCTGCCGCCCTCTCTCTCTGTCACTCTCTTCCACAAAAGAAAATAAACATACAAACATAAAGTGTGAAAAATACCATATTCAGGGAGGCTTGGCTCAAAAACAGCAGCCAGGAAAGGAAAAATGTAGGAAAGCCTATTCTGACTGAGATTTTGGCCTCTCAGTGGAAGAGAATGGTGATGTGTGGCAATGTCATTTGTAAAAGCTCCCCTTAATAAGAACTGATGCTACAGCTGTTCACGAAGCGCCATTTACTGTGCTGAATGTCTTTCAGGAACTGTAATTTATCTGCCTAAATCCATGTAATAATGAACTATGATATTGAGGAATATTAATTAAATCAAGATAAAGAGATCATTGCACTTTGAACTCAAGAATGATGTATATTCAACAATAACGTCATACAAATTTGAGCATAATATACATCTCAAATATTTTATTAAGAAAATAAGCCATGACATTCTCCAAAATAATTGAGACTCTTTCTGAATTGAGACTGAAGTTCCATAAAGGAAAATCCCAGCAACGTGATGTGCTCTCACTCAGTGCGTATCAAAATTCTCCTTGTGGTAGCTCTTGGAAAGATCGTCTTTCTTGTGATTAGAACGGGGAATATAGGTGTCTCACTGACTAAATTGCTCTTTCTGATGTCTGATGTACTCACCCACTATGTCAGACTCTCCAGTACTAATATGTAGGTCCTTTTAAACCAGTAGGTTACACATCAAACTTCAGGTTTGAAGCTCTGGAAGATTCTCTAGGATCACAGGTTAAAATCTCACCAGGTCCAATGCAACCTTTCATTCTTCCAGAAGGGATAAATCAACCAGCACATACTTCACTGTGTTAGGGTGTTTCAGATGAGAACTTATAAACTTAGACTCCTTTGCTTTGTAATGACATTAAAGATCTCATGGGGTGTTTGTTCTAAGGTTTGGAGACGGTCCTAAAACCTTGAGTAATTTTTGCTCATGCTTGAAGTCTGCACTATGAGAAGCTGGAACATTCCTACACATTATTAGGGGTTTTGTGTATCTTATTAAGTTATGAAAATTGAATTCACCTTTAGAAAGGACTTGCAGAATTAACATTCTCTGGAACTAGAGATTATCGTGCACGTGGTATGATTTGAACATCACTGTAGTCTCGTTTTCATCTACTGTGTGTCACACAGGAATTTTATACACGCTTCAGCAAAATAGCATGACAGTTGGGCCAATGTCTGTGTTTTAATAAGTCACAGCCTGTTGGTGTGAGACCCAATTCTAGAGTTATGACATATAACACGTTGAGGCCTCTGGTGACTTCTTTGTGTCCAAGGCCCCAAAGAGTTTTTGAAGACTTTAATAAAGTCACTCTCGTTGCCCTGTGTCTGATCGAGTCAGCCTGGATTACCCTGTGCCCTGCACTATATTATAAACATTTATCTTTTGATTTCAATTCCTCTTTTCATGATTTTTCTTTGTTACTTTATTGCTTTTAAACTGCCATTTCCCCCATCGTTTATGATTAGTTGACCTGTCTTTCTGGCAAACAAACAAGGAGAAAAGTGAGGCAGCAGCCGGTGACTGTGTGAATATGAATAAAGGAAACAAATTCTCAATCAGCATTCAGGTGCTGCCCTTGATGATTTGAGTTTAGAGTTCGTTTTAGAAATCTCTGAGTGCTATCTGTAATACTTTGTGTCACAGGGTTTTGCTTCATTTTTTCTTGTTTGATTGAAAGCCACTTAGAGGGTTCATTTTCATTTCATTGTGAGGCATGATCCTCTGGGATCCTTCCATCAGAAAAATCTCCACAGCCAGCTCACAAATCCCTGTGGGGAAGGTGTCCTGTCGGAAACACCCAAAGAATTGTGGGAAGCCATACCTTCCCACAAAAAACACAGTTATTTTTTACAATTTACATGAAATTGCCTGAGTAAACTTACTTTATATGTAAAAACCAAACTTACTCCATCTTTAAAATATCTGAATAATTCCTCCTGGAAAGTCTTTTACAAACCCCAAATGGAGAAGTTTCTTCCATTCTATTCATTTTCTCTCATACATTTGCAGCCCCATGGAAATGTCTCTTTTCCCTTCACATATCATCATAATTAATTCCATAAACTTCTTTCAGCTTGAGAATTTAATTTTTATTTTAATAGAAGTTAATAGCTTTGTAATAGAGCAAATGCAGGGAGTGGTTCCTATGAATGGAGATGCCACATTTTTAGGGACCACAATGAATGTCCTCCCCTTTCTCTGTTTGGTACGACCTATATTTCCCTGCCAGAAATTTTAATATCATCCAGTTCATCACTCAGCTGGCTTAGTCTCCTTGTCCATTTCCCCCCCAAATCACTTGCTGATAGAGCATAATTATTACTATAGTGTTTCCCTGTTTTAGGTTTATTCTTTTCTTTGAAATGTAATACCATCGAGATGGATAAATAGCATATCCTTGCAATTTTATTTGAGTGTTGAGTGCTAAGTAAATATACTGCAGTGTAACATTTTAGAGGTATGTAGTCTAGATAAACTTTGAACACATGTGCACACATGCACACACATGGACACACACGCATATACACACACTTCATGAGATAAAGATCTTTTGTGTCTTATTTACTACTTTATCTTGGGGGCCTAAATCAATGTCAAGCACATAGCACACAGCCAACAAACATTTGTTGAACAAAGAAAATTACATATTCATTGATGCATGTGTATTTTTATATACGCATTAAAATATTTGAAATTATTTTATAAATCAGAAAATGAATGTTTGTAATCAGTTTGATGAGTCAGAACAAGATCTGATAAAACCTCAGTCAACTAATTCTCAGTGACTAGAGCATTTTGTGGCTTGGAATTCAATCAGTCTCTCAAAGTTCACTGCAGCTTCAAGCTAAACTCTCTCTCCAATTAGAAAATACCATTTATACATTTATTTAACAAATAGATGGCGAGAGTCTCATGATATAAAACTTTGCAGTGGACAAAGAATTTATGAATGTGTTTTCTTATTAAGCCTCTAAGAAGGAAATAGTCTATTCTAAAGAAGAAACTCTAGACTCAAAAAAGTTAAGTATTTAAACTAAAATAGATTAATTAGTTAGAAGCAATAATTCTAAGAGATAAAATTTTAGGTCTGTCCACATCGGACCCTTTCGCTTTCTCCACTGCATTGCAATTGCTTGTGTGGAGTACCTCTGAGATTACCTAGCATGGTGACTTTTTGTTTTTTCTTTCATTGAGACAGAGCCCCCATTCTGTTTTTTTTTTTTTTAAAGGTTTTACTTTTTCTCCCCAAAGCCCCCCGGTACATGGCTGCACATTCTTTGTTGTGGGTCCTTCTAGTTGTGGCATGTGGGACGCTGCCTCAGCGTGGTGTGATGAGCGGTGCCATGTCCGCACCCAGGATTCGAACCAACGAAACACTGGGCTGCCTGCAGCGGAGTGTGCGAACTTAAACACTCGGCCACGGGGCCAGTCCCCCCATCTGTGTTTTGAGGACTGAGAGACAAGCACATGCTATGAACCTAAATTTAAAATTTTTTGAAAATATTCCATTTGAAAAATTTATACAAATTCAATATTTATATTTTCCTGAATTTTTTTTGTATTTATATCATAACTATGTAATATAAAGAAAAATATATAACAATCTTTCCACCAAGCCCCAGAAGAAAATTCTAATCCCCTCTATTTTACCCAATGTGCTATATAAATGTGATTTTTTTCCTCTATACCAATATGTTAAGCACTACAGTAAGGGATGTGAGCTTGAAGGAAATTATTACAATACAAACTCAGTATTAATAGGCCACATAATGGCTACTCTGAAAGTTTAGAGGAGAGATTGACCATTTCAGTTATATATTCTTTCAATCATTCAACTGCTATGTGCCTGAAACTGCTATACATGTGAAGGATAGAGCAGTGTTCAAAATTAGGCAAGGGTGCCTGCTACGTGGCATTACACATTCCTTCTGAAAGTGGTTTTCACAAACCATCTCTAATACTGACCTCCTGCTTTTTACCCTGGCTTTATATCAAGAACTATTGCAATAGTATCTGTATTAGACTTTCTGTCCACTCCTCTGATTCATTCTTAATAATTTCTAAAATATGGATATGATTAAGTTGTTTATCTAATTAAAACATTTTTTCATTCATTTATCATAAAATCAAACTTCTGTATTACAGAAAACAGGTTTGAAAGACTTTGAAAGAATACAAAGTCTTGAGACTTTGTATTATAGGTAAAAGAAGCAGATGCTCTCCATGTTACATTTCTTCTGTCCTATATAATAAAGCCGATATTCCATATTACTCCAAGGTCCTGCAAAGCTCGGCCCCATAACCTGTGTAGGTGACTCTCCCACCATTCTCACCTTCTTATTCAACCATCCGGACTCACTGGAATCTAGGCCCATTCGGGAAGCCATGAGCTTAGTTACTCTGTTTCATCTCACTGGCATATCATCTCTCACTCTTTTCTACCTTGTAAACTTCTATCCAGCTTTTAAGATCCATTTCGAATGTGATTCCTTTAGTCTTCTCCATTCATAAATTTTCCCATCCTTATTAGTGGCCCTGTAGTTGCACCCACTTGCACATAGCAAGGCATTTGTCACATTGGAAGTTCTCCATAACTGCTTCTTGAATAATAATGGTCTGTATTCGAATGACAGAAAAGACTTAAACATGCCAAGAGAGGAAGGGGAGTTTGCTACAGGTGGCTGGAACACCATGGATAAAGGACCAGAAGTGGAGAAGAACCCAGCAAGAAAAGAAAACTGTGTGGCCAGAAATCTGGATGTATAATTAGAGTAGTGAAGAGATCAAGTTTGAAAGACTTTGAATGAATATAAAGTCTTAAGAATTTATATTATATGTAAAAAAATACTAAAGCAGATAGTCTCATTGCCCTGCCCGTATGCTTCTGGAATCTACCATCTCTGTGTCTGCTGGGCCTCATTTCCAACTGTGAGAACTTGCTACTCTTTGCCTGAGGGCTTTCTTGGGCCACTGGTTCCTCCGTTGTGAGTTTGTGTGTATGTGTGAGTATGGCGCAGGAAGAGAGCAGGACAGAAGTGCCGGGGAATTAATGCACTGTTCTGGGAGCCACACTCAACCAATGATTGACGGGCACTGAGGGAGTGGATGAATGCCTCTGCTTGCTCAGTCTTCAGGTGAGATAAGTCTAAAACACATGTCCCACACTGTCTCCTGTAGTTGCCCAGTGGGATTAGGCTTGCCAGGGATAACACCTTTGATTGGCTCCTCTCCCTTCTCTGTATCACTTCTTTACTCCCCGATGGTGTTTCCTGGTATCATGGTCACAAATAAACTACTTGAACTTGAATCCTAGTCTCAGTTCTCTTCCTGAAGCATAAAATGAAGGTTGTTGATACTGGAAGTAGTCCTAGGAAGCAGGTTCTTAGAATGTGAGTCTAGAATTGGATCTTTTGCTGGCCATGTGGAATAAGTTCATCATTGCCATTGATGAGTGGGGTGGTGATATCGCCTGGCATGTTAAAGGGCACAGAAGCATTAAGACTCCCACCTGTGGTGAGATGAGATACAGATAGAAGGGAATGCCCTGTTTTATGCATTTCAGAGATCCGGTGGAAATGATAATTACAGAAACTCTGAGTGGTTGGTTTTTGTTTGCTGGCATCAAAGCTCTGAAGGAAGAAAATGACAGGTTCAGGCAAGCCAGCCATCAGCCTAAGGCAGGGTGTGAAAGCCAAAACGTATGGTGACATTTAAAGAGACCCAAATCCCTTCGTTGGAGAGGTTGTCCTGAAAATCGTGACTATTTGATTAGGAGAGTAGTAAAATTACCAAAAAACCCCAATCAAGCAACCAAATAAACAGAGCCCCAGGAAGCTTCCCATACTTGATTAGCATCACCTCAGATGGAGACATCTGAGTTGATACACTTGGAAATCTTGAAGCCCCAGACTTTTGTGAACCCTTTGGGTTGACAAACACGCCCCACTTGCTAGTGCAGAGCAGCTTCCCTTCACCTGGAGGCCACGCAGAGGCTGCGCTGCAGGTGATTGCTCCCCACATTGGTGCTCAACTTCCTCCAGATCTGTGACCTGCTGTCCTCATTTCTTTCAGACCAGTCATTAAAAACAAGTCTAGCATGGCCCCATTGGTGAAGTACTACCTGTGTTATGGAAAGAAGATTATTCAATAAAAGCGCTAAAGGATCTGGCCAATATGTTGCAAATGACACTGGAATATGTCTGAAAATGGATCTTGAGTGTTCTGGACCAGGGATGGGGAGTGGAATAAACCTGGATGAGATATTTATTGATATGGAGACACTGTCCTGTGTCAGGATTTAATGTCTGGGCAAAGATATATGGGGGCAGTCCTAACATGAAGCTTGGACAAAAATGATGGCCTGTGGTAACAGAGGTGGATATGCCTAGGTTGCTTTGGCAGAGTATTGAGGAAGGATTTAAAAGGCTCTGAGAGGGGCTGCCTGGTGGCGCAGTGGTTAAGTTTGCACGTATTGCTTTTCGGCGGCCCAGGGTTTGCTGGTTTGGATCCTGGGTGTGGACATGGCACCACTTGGCAAAGCCATGCTGTGGTAGGCATCCCACGTATAAAGCGGAGGAAGAGGGGCATGGATGTTAGCTCAGGGCCAGTCTTCCTCTGCAAAAAGAGGAGGATTGGCAGTAATCTTCCTCAAAATAAATAAATAAATAAATAAAAATAAAAGGCTCTGAGAGATGCAGCATGCAAGAATGGATGTACCATATTAGACCCGAGAACTCATCAGCTAAGTATGTTCCCTGGGAAGGCACAGAGTACACTCCCTCCACTAAAGAAATAAGAAATATGCAGGTTAGGGGGCATCCACATGGCTATGAAGCTCAGTGGTAGCTGTCTTATATGGGCCAGAGTAGACTATAAGAGATGCTATATGGGCTCGCTAGAGTCAATGGGGATAATAGGATTCCAGAACAGTGGAGACCAGGTAAATCGCGTAACCATTAGAGTCATGGTAGGTGTAAGTTAAAGGGGAAAACTGGCTGTAATTGCATCCTACAGGCTTTGAAACATGGAACAGGATCAGCTGCATAATTTGCAGAGCCCAGTGCAAAATGAAAATGCAGGCCCCCTGTTCAAAATTATTAAAATTTAACACGGCAATAGCAGAGCATTAGACCAATATGGGATGCTTCTGAGCACAGGTTCCTGTTTGATTGCACAACCACGAAGCCAGCCCTAGTACAGTGATCTGTGGCAATAATAATTGACCACGGTGTTCCCAGGGCTAAAATAGTTGGGCGGACAACAAAGATATTTTTGACTTATCAAAAATATGACAAGAACAGGTAAGAAGAAGGCTTATGTTAATCTCTGTAGTGAAAAAATCATAATCCCTCACCCAACTTTCAGACTTGAGCCAGTCCTCTGACCAAGAACAATCAACTGAAGGAGAAGCTGGGTCACCCAGAGCAAAGACTCTAGGCAAAGCCACAATGTCAGCAGAGACTGACTAATAACTCATGTGTTAGACCTAATGCTTTAGATTTAGAGCCTTGGCAGAGGGTGAGGGTGATAAAATACTATGACAAAGGTTGTATGGAAGAAGAAGAGAACAGAATTAGCCATGGTCCAAGGAGTCTACTGTCTGTATTTGTGGATGGTGGCTTCTGACACATCTCAAGATTAACTTGTGTCTCTATTATGAATAGACCACCAAAGCCACTTCTGAAGCACCATCAAATGTAAACTCTGCAATTGCCACCTCATATTGCTTGAACATTAAGTGAAGAATAGATTGTACATTCTTCTGGATTTCTTATATCTTTTCACAAGTCGATAGAAAGACATGTGGTCACGCTCTCTCTCTGTCCTCTCCGCTCCTCCCTTCCACCTACTGCCTAGCCCGTACTCACCTTTAGTTCTCAGATTTAAAGGCCATATCCAGAAGCTGGCTTAGATTAATTTAGGTCTAATCTCCCACTTTATCCCAGGCTCATGAGCTTGGCTCATGCTTATTTTCGGATACAAGATAATAAACTTATTTTCTATTTTAATTTTTTCTCCTACTTGAATAGATTTAATTCCAAATTTCATTTTAAACCTGTTTTTATTTAATCTTTTACAGGAGCTATTTTGAGAACCAATGGGGCAGGAGAGTTGGGAAGGCAAAGGGATCTTAAGATGGTACCATTTCTGGTTTACTGAAGATCTTTATCCTCCAACTATTATAATTCTTTGTCCATTCTTTCTGCCTAAATTAAGAATAGGCCTTAAATGCAGAAAAGGCAAAGCATCATGGGAAAGCTTAACTACCTATTCCTTTAAAAGATTTCATTGACTAGCAATATTTATAATTCTTATAAAACTATTATTAAGTAGCCACCTCTAACTCCATGAGCTAATGTCATTTTTCCCAAAGGCAGAAAAAGGGGCTGAGAAAAATCTGGAAGATGAATTTTCTTTGTGGTATATTTATTGAAAACATTACAAACTGCTGGAATTGGGAGCTAAAATCTCTAGTTTTGTGTCTCAACTTAATATCAGACTCTTAGCTTTAGCCTATTAATTCAATGTAATTAGAGTCAAAACAGCAATGGCCTCGAATGAGGTTTGTGTGTGTATCCATGACTTTTAAAGGTGTGTGCACAAGTGTTTTCTGTGCCCTTTTTTTGTGATAGTGAGTTTGGGACATGTCTGCATTTTTCCTCAATGCAGAGAGCCATAGAGGATTACTACCCAGGGGCATCTTTGCATTTTTTCCTGCAATACTTGGACTCTCCAGCAGTAATTTTTAAAATTTGCTTTGCTCTGAATGTGATGGCTGGGAATGCACTGTTCTGGAGATCATTATCTAAGCCTTTGTTAGACCCTTACTCATCTGGAAAATAGAGAAAAATTGGGTAACAAATGTGACCCAAAAAGAAATCACTCAAAGTAAAAATTTAAATTAGAGTAGCCACGTGTTCCCAGGGTTCACCACAGACAAGGAATCATATGTGGAGAGCGTTCACCCTTCGGCTATGGTTCCTGGCATAAGTGAATTTGGGCAATTCACTTAACCTTTCCACACCCCCCTTTCCTTCTTCTGGCATCTGATGACACTGGTAGTAAATTTCCTTGCAGTAATGTGACAATTACCCGATTAATGACTATTAAACTCTCTGAAGACAGAATGCAAGGAAATGCTTAATAAAATGGTGAATAAGAAAAAAAAAAGGACAGGAAAAGGCTTGTAGCCGTCATTGGAAAAATTATTAAAGGCTACTTTGAGAGGATCAATGAGAGACATCTTCTAACACGGTCTAATTGCAGACTGCCTGATCTTGTAACTCAGAGCTTGGCCTCAGCTTTCATGGTGCGTGACAACAGGGTCTTCCACACCTGCCTCACGGAGAGGCTGCCATCCCAGCCAAGTTCCCAATCACAGCAGCATCTGAACTTTCCCCCTGAGAGTTGCTTTCATTTCATAGACGCCTCTGTTAAGAAACTAGACTCTTTTTGCAAAGATAGAACACTAAGTCATTTCTCTCTCCTCCACAGCTTCCCCTCCCTTCTATCCAGAATGGCTTTACCTCTGTAGTTCCCTGTAGTTTAAAGGCAGAAATAGAACATAATGGGATTTGGCTGAAGGGTTATAATCCTAAGAATTCCAAAACTTTTCATCGAAGGGCCATTTCTAAAGAGAGCTTTTATCCATTGGCAATTTCAGCTGAGAGCTATTCAGTCTGACTCAGGAGGCATCACATAAAGCCTTTAAAATGCCCTGGTCTGCCACTGTCCCTTTGCAAGGGCAGAGCAGAGCCTCTGTGTGGTGTTTCTCAGCCTATTTGTGATAGCATTCATCTGAAAGAGGAATAGCCTAGAGCTAAACTGGGAGGAATCGGAAGGCTGTTTCCTTGGCCAAATCTATCAGAGCAGGGACTCCCTCTTCTCTACCCCCTAAAAGAGGCCTTAACATTTAGCATTAGTCAGGTTCAGCTGGGAAGATGAATAGTATTGAATCAGGGGTTTATTTTCATCCATGCTGGCAGCCTGAGAATGGGGAAGAGGAGATGGTGCTTTGTGACCCAAGTGTCAGAAGGGAAGTGATCACACAATACATAGACACACACATGCATGGGTACACACACACATACACACACACACACCACTCTTGCTTCACTGCCTCATCTTTTCCTATTTCAAGAAAACAATGAGATGAGTCTCTTTTCTATGGAAGAAGCAGAATGTGTCTACAGAGGTCCAACACATGCTCTTGGCTCTAATCCATAGGTCTACCTTCCTGGCTGCAAGCTGGACTCTCTGCCAGCCATTATTCAGAATGAATAGGGATGCTTTGGAGCAATTTTTCCCATTAGAGTAGGAAAATGTTAATATAGAACAGTCATTTTTAGAAATACCCCTGTAGTATCTAGTGAGCGATACACATTTCCATTGCCTTAGAAGGGGGTAAGGATAATTTATTTTCATGTGGTCCCAAGCCCTTAGGATTAAGCAATGAAGCCTCTCCAGGTACTTAGAGGAAAGGGAAATAAGATCGCCCTTTGAGAATTAAATGACTTGAAAACAACTTAGTGAAATGTTTTCTAGTTCCATGGGAGCATACTAGAATGTCACTTAATTAGTGAAATTGTCACATCTGCAGTGAGCAGACATCATCTAAAGGGAAAAGCCATGTAGCTAGCTGGCTTCAGATGGTCCAACCACCTGCACAATCCAGGAGACAAGTAGAGAGACCAGGAGGTCCTGAGCTTCCTCGTCACCAGGCCTCATAAGGTCTGGATGTACCAACCCCGAGACCTTTAACCACACTCTGTTCTGATTCTGCAAGTACTGAGCAGCCCTTTGTTTTAATAATTCATCTTACCAGACACTTGCATCTGGAAAAGCATGGCCCTGAATAGGAGATAGAAGCACATTAGTCACTAGAAAGAAATGTTGCCTATTTGTAAATGAATTACTTGGCTTTCTCTAGTTCACCTATTAATGTCAAGTGAATGTAGTTACAATAAGTTTGTGTCTAAGAGTCTAATTATTTCTGCATTTACTCATAAAATCGTTTTTTTCGTACGTGTAAACCAAGGACCATGGTGACTTCACTAAGGTAATGTCACCCAGTGAGGAATCTTAGGGGTCAGCCAGCAGCATCTTGGAGATTGTTCCTAGATATCCACCCATATGAATATCTTCTCCCATTTTCACTTCAGTAATTCCTAGTTTCTATAGATATGGGGAAGAAGCTCTAGAAATGGAAATAATCCTCATGTTTCTCTAATATATAAAGCTGACACTTGTTTATAAAGTTGAGTCTTTTCCTGTGGAATGTGCATATTTTCATTTAGGAATCTTGTTCCCAGCAATGCATGGAATGATGACACTTGGTCATTCCCACAGTTAAAGGGTATGAGGAAAAACCAGCTCTGCTTCAGCCAAGTCTGAGTGATTAGGACATGCAGCAGGAACTGGTTTATTTTCTTTTTTTATCAAAATATACTCCCTTCAGTTATCCATGCAATAATTTTTTTCACATGCTCACTATGTGCCAGACATTTGCTCATCTTTGGAGATATGTTGGTGAACAAGGCAAACTCTCAAAGAATTTGTGGTTTAGAAGAAAAGGTAAACACTGAGACAAAAATTCCCAAGATAATCCATTGAAGGGAATTGCAAGAGTGTTAAGTTCCTTGAAGAACACAAACAAGATGCTTTATTGAGTATAGTGGGGCTGATCAGGAAAAGATTCTCTGATAAAGTAGCATTTAGGCTAGGTCTAAAGGATAAGTAGGGTCCAATCAGGGGAAGAAACTGAGCCAGAGCATCCAAGCGTAGAGAAGAGTACAGACAGAAATCTTGAGGTCAAAGTGAGAGTGGTATGTTCCAAGAACCTGAAGGAGGCCAGATTAGCTGGAACCGAGAACTCTGGGGTGAGAATTGAGGTTTAGACAGCAATCTGTGCCTGCACAATAGAGCAGTTCTCATTGTGGATTTTATTTATTCTTTTAGCAAATATCCCTTGAGGGCCCACTATGAAACAGGAACTAACTGATCCAGGTATTGACCATGCAACAGGGAACCATCTCCTTGGGAGGGAGGCAAACAATAAATAAGCACATTTGTGGTATGTTAGAGGTGATTAATATTAGAGGTGAAGGATAATAAAAAAGACAAGGTAAACAAGGGAGCACGAGGGTTGAAGTTTGATTACTATTTATATAGAGTGTTAATGGATGGCCTTATGGATAAGGTGGTGTTTGAGCAGAGACCCAAAGTAAATTTGAGAGAACAAGTGAAGGGGACATCAATGAGAAGAGCAGGCAGAGGGAAAAGCAAGTGCAAAGGCCCTGAGGTGAGAGCATAACTGGAATGCTCAAAGAATGGCAAGGTGGCCAGTATGACCCAAGGAATTAAGAGGAGAGTAGCAGATGAGATCAGAGAGATAGTATGTTTGTGGAGTCCAATCGTGTGGAACCTCCTAGGCCACTGAAAGACTCTTACTCTGAGTGAAATAAGAAGCTTATAGCAGGTTTTGAGTAGAGAAGGGCCATAATTTAATTTCCATTTAAACAGCTCACTCTGGCTTTTGTGTTGAGCAAGATGATGGAGGCTGGGGGGGGGGGGGGGGGGGGAGAGACACGGCAAGGAGACCACTTATGAAGCTATTGTCTTTGTCCTGAAAATGATGGGAAATAATTAAAGAGTTTTAAGTCAGGGAGTTGTAATTTATTAAAACATCATAATATATACTCTAATTATAAACCTCAGTTTAACAATTAATTAAAATATAAACCCATTAGTAAAATAGTATTTTCTTATCTTAAAATACTGTATTAATTAATTACTACTAAACTTCACTCTGATTTTTCTTTATTTCCTCTAACTTGTAGTCATCTGACCTGAATGCATCTTCCAACTCTCTTCTGATGTTGGAATAAACTGGACTAATTCTAGATCTAATTACACTTCTAAGAAAACATGCGGGCTGTGTCCTTCCAGATTCAAGAAATACCTTGGATCCCTGAGTCTTCCTAGTATAACAGATATCTAGAATACTGAAGTACAAGAAATATCTGATTCACCAATATTGTCAAAAATTCTAGTTGCCGGCCTGGTGGTGTAGTGGTTAAGTTCATGTGCTCTGCCTTGGTGGCCTGGGGTTTGTGGGTTTGGAGCCCAGGTGCAGACCCACACACCACTCATCAGCCATGCTGTGGTGGTGTCCCACATACAAAACAAGGAAAGATTGGCACAAATGTTAGCTCAGGGCCAATCTTCCTCACCAAAACAAATTCTAATAACACTCATTCTGAGATTTCCTGTTCCTTCCACTAGATTGTAACTAATTCTTAAAATTATGGTGTTCCAGAGAACAGAGAAATTTCCATTCCATCCTGGCCATATTTTGCATGGTTCCCTTCCTGAGCTCCCATAGGCAGTTTGAATGGAGATGACACCTTTGGTGGCACGCATTGCTCAGAGTATCATAAGAACACTTCAGCTCAGCAACCAAAGCTTGGGCCCTTAGTATTTGATGCTCTGCCCTTGCATCTGATATCCCATTAGCTCATTCCTTCTCTGTTCAAGACAATTTTTAGCTGCGGACACTCTCAGAAACTAGCGAACTGTCATTTCTAGAGAACCAATAGTCTTCCAGGTATCAGATTCAGAGTCTCAGAAGCTAAAAATCTGGAAAGTCATGTGGGTATCTCTAGATTTAGATGCTCCTGAACTAGCCAGGCCACAACATCTGGTCTGGTTCCAAAGACAAGTATAATAATGACTCTGGACTTGTGTAAAATACCTTTCATTTCAGTTTTCTACTAAATCAGCTAATAAGCTGTACAAGGGCTATGGACGACATATGAGTGGACACTCTTCATTTCACTCCATTGGCATCTAAACTGCTCACAGTGGCTTGCTTGAAATCTAGTGGTCAGTGAAGCACACACTAGGTGAGGATTCAGCTGGTTTCAAGGACTCAGGACTTGGGCTGACTGCCTTTCTTACCAATAGGTAAGCCCTGCCAAGACCTAAACATCTCCCTACTGCGGTAATCAGAAAATTCTTGTTGTGTTTATGCTTCTATGTTCTCTCCCTTAAAGAGCAGTCAAATTTACAGGACAGTCCTGGGCTCACCTCCCACTCCCACGCAGCAACACCCCTTCCTCCTCCATCTGCTGGAGTTCTTAGAAGGAGGAACACTCTAAATCAGAAAGAAACCCATACAGATACAAATTAATATCTCCATAATTCACCACATATCAGTACAAAGGTAAAATGATTCCTGCTCTGTGACATCTCTTCCCTTCTTTCTCCCTTTCCAGCTAATCTGAAACAAGACAGCTATCTTACCCACAATGTTCCTGAAGATTTTCGGTTGCTTGGCATCCTAGATCACCAAGTTCTCATTTCCAGTTCCAGAAAAGCTTTCTCTTTTCTTGATAACTCTTTATCTTCATTCCAGCACCAACTCTTCTGATTAACATCTAATCCCATAAACTTATGTTTATATTTAGTTTTATTGATTGTCCACCATTTTAGATCTGGGTCCCCATAAAAGACTTATGAAACTTTATGTGTTTTAATTTTCAGGAGATAAATTTTTAAGCATTTCAACTGACATGTTTTTAGAAGAGAACCTGCAAAGACCTTTTCTCAGAAACCAACAAAGTCTCTTAAATTCACTCAGGAAACTGAACTGTAGGCTACAGTAAGTAGAGGTTGATGAAGAAAATATCACTTGAGAGGGAGTGAGGAAGGCTTCATTCATGCAGTGATTACATTTCAAATATCTACCACTAACTCTAGCTCTGTTACTCAGCCTGTGTCTTGGTTGGGCTTCTTAGTTTTCATAAGCAAATGTCAAGCTTCCTCAACTTGACTGACTCTTATAGGTATGGCCCTGCTGTCAATTAGTTTAAAAATATCTGCACTCCCAATATTTTTTTTATTTGATGCTCTATATTTATGCTTGATTGTAAAATTATTTGTGATGGGTTAGCTAAACCATATGAAATCTTTCTTTACTCTGTTGTGTCTAATTTTATCTTTGGATCATTTTGGATTGTTACTGAACTGCTCTTGTGAAACTATGCCTTGGGATCATGGCTGTTTGGCACCAAAAAATGTTTCTGAGTAAATAGTCTCACCCTACATGTAATTGTCATGAGGTTGTTGAGGGTAGTGTTTCCCGCATCACGCACTCTCCTTTTATGTGGCTCTTTTAGGGGAATTTTTATCAGGTTTCAACAAGAAAAAAGGTTTGCCTTTACTTTGCTCGTTTTTTTTTTTTTTTGGTAACAAATTCTAACTGAGTTTTTGCTACATGCGAAACACTGTGACAGGTATGAGGCATACAGTGATGAATCCAAAGAGACATGGTTCCCAACCTCATCAAACTTAGAATTTAATATATAAAAGAGGCATGAAACATATTATCCTATGAAAAAAATGTTGAAATGAATCTGTAATATGTGCTGTGAAGAAGAGTTGCATTGTGCCATTAGGCATAGGATAAGGGACTTGACCCATTTGTGAAATGAGGGAAGAAATGAAAGTGGAGACGGAAGTCATTGAAGATTTTAAGCACGTTGAGAAAGTTTGACATGATTAAACATGTTCTGAAAGAACACGCAGCTGCCATGTGAAGGGCAGATTGTGTTTCCATTTTTGAATAGACTCCTAGGAAGTTCAGACCAAATTTTCAGCGCGCTTTTCCCCAGGTGTTGATGGCATGGATTTCAGTCACTAACTTTATATTACCTGTTATAGTCCCCCCTCTATGTTACCTTTCCTCTTAATTTCCCTTTGCCTCATTTTTCTTGCTTAGCAATTTTTCTTTTATTTTTCTGAACATGTCTTTTACAATCTGTACAGTTTACTTTTGTTTTGTAGGGGGGAATGAGGTACAATACTAATAACAAATAAATGAAAGAGAATATGTCCCAGTTCTGCAAATGTTAACAAGATATTTGAAGAATTAGAGAAAGAGTATGGAAGAAATGGCTCTGAAAAATACAAAAGACAGACGAGAGAACAGATCTTCACAGATTATTTCACTGATAAGAGAATGCCATTTTTAAACCAAGTTGATTTGAACCAGGCAGCAGCTTTGGGATCTCAAGCAAACCCTGTTGAATGTCTTTTTCAATATAGATATACTTTTATCTCTCATATCTTTCTCTTTTGTTTCCCTTGATCTTGGGACTCCTGTTCTTTTATTTTCTTAATTGCTTGCTGTTAGGCAGCAATCTCATTGAGGAAAGCAATCTTGCTTTCCACTTACTTATTTTTGTTTTTATTTAACTCTCTCTCCCAACTGCCCTGTAGCATCCAATACAAGAGTTGGGTCTGTGCTAAATAATTTATAGCTATGCATTCAGAAAGCATTCATTCTTTCTCCTGGTTTACAGAAAGATGTTTTTTCTATTTTCTGCTTATGTTTTTAATTTTGTCCCAATGTTTTTGGAATAAAATATTAACATATAGGCAAGTTTTCTTTCATAAATTAGCCTATTCTAACCACCAAGTCTGATAAGGCCATCTGTGAAAAAACAAATGGAAGGGGCACCGCAGAGGCTGAGGATGAGAGAAAATGATGCAAGGTCTCCAGAGCTGGAGGTGGTTAACCTTCGGGCCAGTGAAAAATACTGAGCACCAGGGGAAAGCCATGAAGAGAGTTTAGGGTCTTTATGGCAGGTTTTCTTTTTTCCCCTGTGAAAGCAACTTTAACCTTGTAAAAGATCTACTTTTGTCTTGTTAACCTGGCTTTGAAGAGGAATGACCGTGGGAGGAAACAATACCAACAGCAAAGGAGAAAAAGGAATAAACTCTTTGGAGCCTTTTTACCGTCTTCAGAGTTGAGTTTGGGGCAATATTAAGGCAGAGCTGCTAAGGAAAAGGCATCAAGAGCAATAAAACATGTCCCTTCTCCTTTCTTTTGAAGATTGAGATCTGTGTGCATTATCTATGAATGGTCCTCTGTCCTTCTGCCTCAGCTGGAAGGTATTTTTCTTTCTTTTCACTCTTGGTGTATTGCCCTATTCTTTCTTCCTTTTCTTGCTTCCTTCTTTCCTTCCCGCAATTCCTCTTTTCCTTTTAAAGCTGCTGGAGGAGACTCTCATCTGGCAGCAGCTCAGAAACTCGATAGGTGAGCTACTTGAGGGCCCCAGAGTGGAGACTGTACCTCGTCCGTGGGACTCCATGGGACACTGGGAAAGGCTTTCCCCCGAGCAGACCTGGGACCAAAGCAGGTCAGGTGCCATGCTTGGTATATTCTCATCAATAGTTGGAAATCCTTGATTGAGGTTTAAAAATCTGACATCTAATTACAGGAGCACATACTCTGGACTAAAATTCATCAACATCAAGGTCATTTGATTAATTTAGGAGAAATGCGTGTAGTATTTAGACTTTTCATATTTCAATTATAGTTTTTGCTGAGCAATATATATATGTAGTATGGGTGTGTAGATCTACCTATCATCTGTCTGTCCATCTAGTTATTTATCTATCTGTCATCTATCAAGCACCTAGATTGAGAAAAATATCAGAACCAAGGCCCCTGAAGATCTTGCCTGCCTCCTTCCTATTACTACTACTCTGCCAAGTGTAACCACTGTCCTGACAGGTAACACCAAGAATTTGTTTTGCCTATTTTATGCCCTTAAATCGAAGCCTTGTTCCTGGTTCTCAACATCAGGTTTCTTAGAATCACACATATGGTTTGGTAGCTCAGCTGTTCTCATTACTGTGTCGCAGTGGTTCTCAACATGTGCCCCCAGATCATTAGTATCAGCATGAAAGGAACTTGTTAGAAATGCAAATTTCTGAGCAAAGTTTTGAAACCCCACCGTGACTTGATGAATCAGAAACTCTGGGGGTGGGGCACAGCAATCTGTGTTTTAACAAATCCTCCAGATGACTCTGACACACACTAATTTTCAGAAACATTGCTATATAGTATTCCATTCTCTGAATATATTTTCATGAATTTATCATTTGACTGCTGATGGACATTTAGGCTGTTTCCAATGTAATGCTATTATGAAGAGCTATGAATATTCTATTATCTGTCTTGATGATCATGAAAATGCACTTATTGTGGGTATATACCTAGAAGTATAATTTCTGGGTCATAGGATATGCTTTTGCTCAGCTTTAGTAGATATTATCATACAGTTATCTAAGTAGTTATACTAATTTATATTTCCCAACTTGATATAAGAGTTGTAGTTTCTTAATATCCTTAGCAAAAAGTGTACCTGGTGTTTATTTTATTTTTAGCCATTCTGATGGGTGATAGTGTATCTAATTGACGTTTTAATGTGCATTTCTCCAATGACCAGTGAGATGGAGTACCTTGTCATATATTTATCAGCCATGTGTATGCCTTCATTATTGAAGTGTACATTTAAATCTTTTTCCATTTTCTATTAAGGGGTCTATTTTTGTCTCATTGATTTTTAGATACAAGTCTTTGTCAAACACATGTGTTCCAAATATCTTTTCCTAGTTTGTGGGATGCAAGGCAATAATATTTTTGATAACAAACATTCCCAAAGTGTAAGTATGGACTAAGAGTGTCTTGTAACTTATAGATTTTTTTCCAACATACTTCCCATTTCCCAATTGTCCGCTAACTTTCTCTCTTACTGAAAAATTATTGCTTGGAGTAACACTGCTTTGTTGCATTATATAGACAGCTAAGGAGAAGTGGATAAAACCATATGGATAAAAAATTATATGGAATATTTGGGGCAGGTCAGCACCTCACAGCCAACTCTAAATGCTCTAAGGCTTAAACATATACATCCTCATTTTTTCTATATCTCATAATCACTGTCCCCTCTTCTTTTAAATATGGTTCCTAGGTGATTGGCAAGTATCCCAGACAGACCATGAATGATAAAGGAAGCTTAACAAATCTGTGGGCAGAGGAGAAGATTATTCAAGAAACAGAGCTGGGGCAATTGGTTGGTTATTTGCATAAAAGTCCATTCAGATTCTGATCTCAAGTTATTTATGAAAATACATCCCAAGTGGAACAAAAGTTAAATATAAAAATTCTAACCAGGAAGAACTAGAAGATATTTGTGAATATTTTTCTGATTCCTTAATGTGAAAGGAAATAGCAAAGGGAAAGATATACAAATATAGCTATATCACAATTTGAAACTTTTGAACTTCTAAATCCAAACTGAGTTAAACAGGAAAAAGCAAACTGAACAAAATGTTTTCAAGAACGATGACATACAGAGTTCATATTCTTAAGCTTAAATTCTTAGTATATAAAGATCATGAACAATTAGGAAAAATATTAAGGGCCCAGCAGAAAATGTACAAACAATTTTAAAAATGTATTTACAAGACATGAAGTTCAACCGGCTGTTAAATTAATAGTTGCTTAAAAAATAAAAATTTAAAAAAAAGAAAAAGAAGAAAAGAGTCCAAACTCACACATAGTCAAAAAATTACAAATAAATCTTTTTAAAAATTGCATTTCCAATACTGCAGAGAGTTGAGACTAGATTTAGACCCAAATGTAGTCAGAATTAAGAATGACTATCATGGAGAAGCAAAAATCCAGTTTCTGTTGTGGCAAGATGTACCGAGGAGAGAAAAGAGAGGTGATCTCCCATTTGCTATCAAGTAGTGAAGAAAGAAAAGAATCTTCCACAGGCTGGTTACAGCCCTGAGAGGCTGGCCTTTTAGGCTGTTAATAGACAACAACAACAATAATAATAACAACATAAGAGGAAATAAAATAGCTAAGAGTTTGGAGAAGATCAGAGATGATGGGTGTCATTAATTAGAACTGGAAGTGAAGAATAGAGATTAGCGCATGTTTTTACAGTGAGGGAAAAAATATCATTTATTGTGTTCAGATGATCCAAGCACTGTGGTTAGTCCTAGGTTGACAAAGATAAATGCAGCCTACTCCTGCCTTCAAGCAGCTTAGACAGGTTAGCTGATAATTTGAATAAAATATTGTTGAAGCTGTTAGAATGTCGGCATCTTGACTAGGATTTTATTAAATTCGCCTGGGGCATTTCAACCTGGCGCCTTTGAAAATACAAGCTGTCTCTGCTATGTGTGTGTGTTTCAGTTCATCCTAACAACTGATATTTATAATGATGATCCTGATTCACAAGAAGCAGTGAAACTGAGTTAGTATTTTCTGTTAAACATGACGGGGAAGTACGGGGTGTATTTTCCAATGATTTGAAGCAAAATTGAGTTTAGACACAATTCTGGCTCTTACAGAGTTAATTTGCAACTATCTCATGAGAGTCAACGAGAGCTCTGCAGAGCTGAAATTTTACTGCGTACCACACGGGATTGATTGAAACATTAAAAGGAGCTGCTTATTCTACTCCCTGGGGGAGTACAGACCAAAAGAAAGAGGGGTGGCCAGGAGAATAGGTACCCGTTTAATTTTTACAGCTCACAAATGTCCTGCATGCCAGTCAATTTAGCAGAAGTCATACAGAAGTGAGGATAAACAGCTGATATTACAGACATGATCAAAATCTGTTTTTTTCTGTGAACGGTTACCATAATGTAGACTGTTTTTTGCTTGGTTCGTCTAAGTAATCATCTGAAACCTCTGCTTTATTTTTTAATCTCACGCTGTAGTTTATTATTGTTACTACCTGAAGAAAAAAGTAAAACATTGTAAAGTTCCTTTGCTTTTTGCAAACCAAAATCTTTGTTTTTGCAAATCACTGTATTTGGTAATATCACCAAACACATTACCTTTTTCTAGAATTAGAAACAGCATTCACAAAAGATATCTGAAAATGTAGCGGTTCAAAAAACGAAAAGTTCTCTGCTTCGTGTAACTGATTCTCTGGGAAATTTCATGACAAATATTCATACATTGTTTTCATAGTAATCATTGCATCGCGAAATTAAAACAGACGCAATGCCAAGCATTTTTAAAACAACTATCCAGCAGTGAAATTGCTATATATTTCTTCTAAAAACAGGTCATATCATACGTACATTTCTGTGAAAAATGGCTGACCTTTTTTATTCAGTTCAGCAGCGACATTCATTAGACTTGCTTTTTAATTTCTTCGATTGGTGCACGTAAAACGCAAGGCTGGGCGGGGGATGTAGGATGTGAACACGTGTAGGTGGTTCCTTTTGATCAAGAGCAAATCTGACCCTTCTCCCCACCCAGCCTTCCCCTTTTGTGCTCGTGTGTTCCGAACAGCCTTTGAGAACAGAGTCCCAAATTACAATGATGTCCCAAATCACAGGATTAATGTGTCTACGAACAGACCTCTTATGCCTCCAAAATGAAGTACTCCTTGCTAATTTCTCTTCAAGACACCAGCTTAATTGCATTTTAAACAAATGGGCTGCTTTGCTGGCCAACTTTTAAATGAGATAACAGCAATGTTCACTCTCCAGCAGTGATGAGTGCCTTGCAGTAGATTCAAAACTCTGTTCAATAACAGTTTAATCTCACACCAGCAGATTTACTGCAGAATAAACTGCCACTGAGCTCATAATTAGTAAAACAACAACAAAAAAATCCAAGCTACTAAATATTATTTTCCAAAGCAGCAGGCAACGTTTTAGTGGAAAATTTCAGTCCTGTTCTTTGTGAGTTTTATTGATTTTATGTATGATATTGGGAATTCATGCTATGATTTAAGATAATGTTCTTTATTGATCACGTAAGCAGTTGTTCAGCTATCTAGGAACAAAATGATGCCCCATTCACAGAATATGTGACACACACAGCCGGGGAGACTACAGAGCCTCTTTCTAATGTTTATTTCTTCTTTTTTTGCTAAAGCATATTTGCTGCTGGAAAACAACAGCCAAAAAGCGTTTGTGCTTTAGAAACAATCTTCTCATAATTTTCTTTGTTGCAGCTATCAGTGGCCAATTGTGATTCAGTGAAAACCCTGTTCGACAAACAGATGTTACAAAATACATTTCTCTGCTTGCTGCATTTAAACAAATATTAATGAGGTAATCGGAACTATTAAAGAAAAAGAGAGAGCTTGCTCTGTATATACGATCTTATGTACAAGGCAATCAAAATTTCTCACTTATATTGCATCATAGTAAGATATAGTTATAATGACATACCAAGGGACGTATTTTTCATAACTGTCTTAAATATCTGTGCAAAAATTGTATTGTGCAATTCTAAAAAGCTTATTGGCAGATAAAGGTGAACAAAAGCTTTTGTGCAAAAGTGAAGAGGAATTATGTGTATTAAGAAAATCAACTTCATTGTATACACCGTACACAGATTTTTAAAAATATTACTTTTTATGTGTGTAAATATAAATTAAATGTGTGATAGCCAAAAAAGCTATTTGCAAATAGCTGCTAAGTATTCGGGCAGTGTGCTTCTCCCGACATTGCTCAAACAGAAATAAGCTGTCTTCAGTACAAGCACCAGCTCACCTCCCATCACTCAAACACGTAGTAACGGCCTGTGAGGCCAGCTTTATTTCTGGCATTAACCTTTTGGTAATGAGTGCTACATCAAATGGAATTTGAGGAATCTAATGGGACTGCTGTGCAGTTTATTTTTTTAAGACCCCCAAAGCAAATTAAACCTCAGTGAATCAGACATCATATTCACAGACAATAGCAGTTTTAAGAAATAACTAAAAAACACCAATTTACAAATAAAGCTTTTAACTCTCTAGGTTTGTCAGGTGATGATTCAAAGAAACAGTACTAATTTTTGTCTTCATTTAATTGCCCTTATTAGTACTGATCCTGAAGATTCCAAGTTTAAGAAAAGAAGGAAAGGAAAGAAAAGAAAGTATTCCCAGTTCTATGTCAGACTAATCATCATGGTGTTTCCAAGTCATAGACCCAAAGAATTTCAGACGTGCAAGACCTGGGACTGACACAATTCCCGTAACTCACAAAGGAGGAAACTAATGTTCGGAAGAGCGATGCGATAATCCCAAGGGCACATTTTTCATTAGTCTCATCTATTATGTAAGAACAACGTTTATTCTTTCATCACATACCTAATAAATATCATAGTCCATACTCTGGTCCATCAGATTTCAATGTCGTTGCTCCTGACCACATACATTGGATGACCTCATCCAAAATATGTCTGCCTTACAGATCTTACACAAGACCACATTCTGCTTTTCCGTATCATTTCAATTTCAGCCTATGTGCTGCTGGAACAAGCATTTATTGTCAATACATTTTTTTTTCAATTTTATTGACAAATGCACCCATTTCTAAGTATGTAACCTGTGTAACCACCATCTCAAACAAGATATGGAACATTACTTCCACTTCCAAAATTTTCTTCCTTCCCCTGCGGTAAATCCGCGCCCATCACCCACCACAGGAAAACACTAATCCGATTTCTCTCACTATAAATAAGTTTTGCCTGTTCTAGAACTTCATATAAATGGAAGCACAATTTTACTTACTAATTTGATCTGGCAAATACTTATAGAGCTTATTATGTGCCGGACATTAAGTGCTATACAAGTATTGTAATGTTTAATCCTCATAACCATGATGAGGTGGGTATTATTATCCCCATTTTATAGATAGTAAGGCAGAAGCTCAGAGAAGTTAAGTAAGAGTCCAAGGTCACACAGCTGATAGGTGGTGGACTTGGAATTTTAACTCAGCCAGTTTGGTTTCACAGCCTGTGCCCTAATCACTTCATAATGCAGCACGAGAACTGATAATAATAATAACAGCTAAACTTTATTCTCTACCAGCCACTCTTCCAAACAATTAGACATACTAACTCATATTACACACATTAATACGTGTAAGCAATGACAGAAATTAAGACATATTAGCTAACCCTTTGATGCAGGTAATAGTGTTCTCTTCAGAGATAAGGAAATGAAGGCAGAGGGAGGCACAGGATGGTTATAAAGCCGAAAACTTGACATACGTTATGTCTGAATCTCCAGGGCCTAGAAGAGTGCCTAGTGTGTGGTAGGTGCTCAATAACACACACGCACAGACACACATTACATGCATATGTATTATACATCATATATAATTACTACATGACATTATGTAATATATGTTACACATTTTACATACTGAAGCATATACATTTTTAAATGAATGAATTTATAGCGTATATAACATTAATAACATATATAACACACAACATTAATATGTAACATGAATATATGAATGAATTTATTTGATAAATGAATCTAATTGTGTTGATTTTATTGGCATCCCCATTCCATAAATGAGAAAAAACTTACAGGTTCAGAGAGAGAGATTTAATAACAGCCGAATTTACAAACCCAGTCAATGGATTGCTTGGCTTAAAGGCACGTCTGTCTGTTTCCAAAGATCACACACTTTCCCTCTGTTTTCCCACCATTTGTCAGCACTCTTCTAGGTTGCACATAACTCATCTTATGTAGTCATCACCACGACCCTATGGAGAAGATGTTCTCACCCATTTCCATCTTAGATGAGCAATATGCAGGGGGATTAAGCACATTCTCCATGGGCACCTAGCTGGGGAAGTTTATGCTCAAACTACAGAGTAAGTGTTGAGTTTGATGTTGATAAATTTGAATGTCTTCATGGTATAGGTGACTCGTTGGAAGTGCATGAAATTACTGCGAGGATAGACGATGGAAGGGAGTAACACTTACAGCTAGTGAGTACCTCCAGGTGTCAAGATTCATACACTGCATATTATTGAATCTGGTCACCATCAATTGTGATACACTTCCCGATTTCTGATTTATTAAAATGTGAAAGCAATCCATGACCTGGAATCAATGAGATACAGCATGTGATCTCTAATTCCTATAATGACCCTTTGAGATTATCATCTCTGTCTTTAGAGGAGGAAAACAAGGCTCAAAGAGACAAAGTGAATACCTATGGGCCCAGAACGTGGATAAGGGCTGCCCTGGAGCTGGTGTCTTTGTGAGACGGGTGTCATTGGTTGCTATTTTCTGTACTGCCAGATTGTTCTGTGTGTTTGGGTGCTGCAACCACAAATGGGGAAGAAAAGAGGTTTTGAGAAAGCATTCGCTCCAAGGGAAGTTTACCACATTGCTAATCTAAATTACCATCTATTTCAACTTTTGAGCTATGTGTTAAATTAATAGTGTATCACAAAACAATTAATTTGTTTATAGTTACACAGGATTTCACATTTTTCGCTTTTATGGCTAGCTCAGACATACCCTTCTTCTAGTTACAAATAGTTAAATCTGACTCCTTTTCCACAAGGCCACCCGTTTTCCATGAGGGACTAACCGCTAACCTGTTAGGTCAATAAGGGAAGTCTTATATTTTGATGACATGTTCCCTACAATGTATTTTACTTTTACAGTGGAGTGTTGTAAGATTTTAGTAAAAACATGTAGTCAATAATTGTATAAAATGAATAGGTTCACATGTTCCAGTGCCCTTTTTTTTAAATTGAAATTTTAAAGCAGTATAAATTTATAGCTTCCTGAGGAGAACCCATCAGAGGAATTAAGTTGGCTACGCCCCTCACAATCCCCGTTTTGATCTTCCGTCTCTGGGTTCATGTCTCCTTCCTACTTTTAATGTAACAGGAAATGTTCATCTGATTCTTCTTCAGCTGGACAGGACTCTTTTCTCAAGTCACCGCAATGGTTTTTGTTCCATTTGTGAAACCCTTTATAATTTAAATGACTAGATTTTCTAATGGAATATTTTGCATACCAAATTAAAAGTTTCTTGTGAAAAGACATGATTTTGTGGAATTAAGCCCCTGACAACTGACCATTTTCTCAGCAGTTATGACTTGATTATCATCCACAGGAAAAACTGCTTTCTAGGCTTGTACTTTATACAAATAATGAATAACAATTCTGTATTTTTTTTCCTCAGAAAACTTCCAATTATCCATTCACTTTGAAATTTGAAATGTGTGGTGGCACCACCTTTTATGCTTAATTTTTTCCCCTTTTTTTCTCCCTCTTTCTCTCTCTCTCCCTCTTCGTCCCTCTCTCTCTCATCACCTGCAGTTTATGAAGCCAAATGAAAGAAGAAATATTCTAGAAATATGGCAAATTTAGACTAGACATTTCAGGTAGGTTTTTTGAATCCTTTAGGAGTGTAAAACTCCTTTACACATACGTAACCTGTGAAGATTGTTAGTGCATTTGAAACTTTTCTCACTTAGTCTCCACAATTACCTCAAGACACAGTTGAGACAAGCAGTATTAGCTACCAGGCCTGGCTTCATGGG
Source organism: Equus quagga (assembly GCF_021613505.1). Taxonomy (NCBI): domain Eukaryota; kingdom Metazoa; phylum Chordata; class Mammalia; order Perissodactyla; family Equidae; genus Equus; species Equus quagga. The sequence goes on along the minus strand of NC_060284.1, from coordinate 18,905,010 downwards.
TGTGTGACTTGTGCAGCTGAACAGGGCCCTTTGTTTGGAAGGACCCAATACTTCATTTAATGCTCTGCTGTCATTGTCTTGAAATCCTTAATAATATTTTAACAAAAAGCCTTACATTCCCACTTTGCACTAGGCCCACAAATCATGTAACTGGTACTGTGAGTTATCCCCATGTAATAGGTAGGATAGTTTCTTTCTCTGCTCACAGTAGAGGGCTAGCTAGCAAAGAGGAACCATGAAAAGGGCAGTTAGAGTAGTTAATTAGAATAAACAGAGCTGTTATGTTTTGGTTTCATTCTTTAGCTTGAAATGTAAATTTGAAAAACATTAGACACATTCATACTCAATTACCATCTACCATCAAATATAAGCCATGTTTTTCTCACTGAAAAATCTATATCCTGAAAAGCGTGAATTGCCATATATTTGAATTCTTGCAAAGTCTGTCATGTTAAGGGGTGATCTCTCAATTATTTCATTTTAAACATTAGCCAGGGATAACTTCAAGATGCTAGTTTGAGATATTTATAGCTATCACATGACAGAATCCATGAAAAAAAAAAAAGGAGGTAAATCGACTTAGTTATTCTTGGACAAATGACCTCATAATTCTAAGTGCCGAATCTTACTGTAAAAAAGCCTTCTAAAAATAATTTTTAAAAGGAAAATGGTAATTTTTACCCTGTAGAGACAATAAAAATATACCTTCAGGATAATTGAAAAAAAATAGTAGACTGGTATGTGAATGGGTGCTTGCAACTGGAGATAAAATTTCTAGTGACAGCATCATATATGGATTCAAAATGAATTCAAACAACTTTGACAGAAGCTGTGCTCTGGACGATTGAGGAACGTGGCTCAAAAGGGGATCCCAGTGATGAGGAAGTCACCAATGTTGGAGACCATATAAGAGTTTTATAAAAATTAGTCCATAAAATTAAAGTGTGGGAACATTTTATAAATTAACATTGTTTCGTAAAATATTTAAATTTAAACATATGAAGTTAATAAACATTACAAGTAGTCATCTATTTAATCTACATGCCTTAAAGTTTATATGTTCACACCGTTCCCTTCATCCCCTAAAAGTCTTTCAATTGGGAAAATGAGGTGTTGCCGTGTACTCAAGTTTACCTTATCTTTAAACATTTGTGGCAGTAATTATAAACGTTTCTAAATCACATAGAATAAGGTGATTTTCCTGCTATTTTATGTTATTTGCTCTTGATACAATGTGGATGGTTGATTAGCATAGCTAATTGAAAGTTGAATATATTCAGGCATTCTCAGTTGAAAGGTTCTTTATAGCTACAGAGTGCAAATTGAATTATTTTCATCTTTCTAGTCCAATTCCTGGGCTGTGAATCTCTCTGGGACAGCTCTGCTGAGATTTATTATAGGCACACATCTGTATTCCCCCCAAAGTCCTTCATTCCTGCTTCAATGCAGAGGGAGTCTCATTGCCTGCCCGCCTCCCCCTCATGTGCCAGACCATGGCTGGGGGCAGCTGTGCTGGGGAGGAGGAGATTACCACTAGAAGCAAGAATCCTGAGTATTTAAATTCATCTTAAATGGAAACAAACAAACAAACACAAAATTAACCCTACTTTGCATAGAGATTTCCTTTTTGCTCTTGCTTTAAAAAATTGTTTTCCTGAAGTCTTCTATCCATCTCTCTCACATCCTTCTCTTCCTTTCCATTCCTACTGCCACACTCATCACAGAATGTTCACTCCCCATCTAGATTGCCTTCCTACAATCAGTCCTCTCCTAACTATCTTTTACCGCTCATTTCAACCCAGCTTCAAGCCTGCTGCCTGGGTGCTCTTTCAAGAACCCAATTAATATCCTCTCAACTCTTGCTTGCACAGTTTCTATGGCTCCTGACTGTCTATGAATAAAACAAAATTTTCTTATTTTGGCATTTCAAACTCACTAAACCCTGATCCCAATTCACTTTTCCAGCTTTGCTTTTTATTATTAGCAACCTAAATTCAACCAAGAGATACTGGAATTGTTCTTTAAAATGTTTGTTAATCATATCACCTTGTTACAATTTATATATCCTTGTGGGATACTTTAAGTCTTGTCTAGAACAAGGTAGAATAAATAAAAAAGTAAAAATACTCTAACTTTGAAATATCCTATTTTCAGCTCTCTGGTTTTGTTCATGCTGTTCCCTCTGGAATACTTTCTTATCTTGGGATTTGCTGTTGAAATTTTATTCATGCTTCATGGCGGCCCAGCCCATATGTCATTTCTTGCAGGATGAATTTCCTAATCAATCAAGTCAGACTCTTTTCCTGCCTCCTGCCCTTGAATTCTGTAGATCCCGCATTTGATGGCTCACATAGCCTGGTATTGCAGATAACTCAGAATTTTACCTACTAAATTGTATGTTGACTACACCTAAGCTTTCTAGCATTTGGTCTTAAAGGAAATCTAACATGGTGTCTCTTGCACAAAGGAAACAATAAACACATGCTGACAGACAGAATGAATGAAGAAATAAATAGAGCTAAATTTTATGCCTGTAAGCTTCAGTTTAAATTATGGACTACTGGGCCAGCCCAGTGGCATAGCTAACGTTTAAATAGTCCTTACTGTATGCCAGGAACTGTTCTAATACTTTATGCATATTACTTCAGTTAACCCTCACCAACACCTATAAGGCAGATAATTTACAAAACAGAGGCTAGGTAATTTTCCCAAGTTCACATAGCTACTAGATGATAAGAGATGGGATTTGAACCCATTCATTTTGGCTCCAAAGCTTGTGTCCATTCTATACAGTCAGGCAGTAGTGGATGAAATTAACATTATGTTTATTTCAATCTAAAAAAACCCTGTGAATATTTGATAACCATGATGCTCTACTTCAGTCCTTAAGTATGATGAAAGATTTAAGGCAAAATTCTTGACTTTTAGTAAAATCTTTTGTTGTTCTGTGTAGTTAGGGTTAAAAATTAAAGATCGAGGCAAGATCAGATTCTCAGGCAATAATCTGTGCAGTTGCACAAGCCCTGCACTTAGAAGGGCCCTACACCTGGTTTAAAACATCTTAGGGGCCCTCCCATGGGCGAGTTTCCCACTGCTTCTAGAAGTGGGAAAAGTGAGTTCAAGAGCTCAGCTTTGGCGTCCCAGGGTTTCACCTGTTCGGATCCCGGGTGCGGACATGGCGCCGCTCATCAGGCCATGCTGAAGTGTTATCCCACATAACACAACCAGAGGCACTCACAGCTGGAATATACAGCTATGGTACTGGGGGCTTTGGGGAGAAGAAAAAAAACGCATCTTAAAATTCTTAATAATATTTGAATGAGGGCTCTAGATTTTCATTTTTTTCTGAGCCCTAGAAATTATGTAGTTGGTCCTGATTTAATATTTTGGGGACAAATATAAATATTTTCTCAGTAAATTAGACAAAACATTAAAGTCTTATCCCCACCACTCTCCTTTCTCTTTCCTTCAAAAACACCTCAAAAGATATGGAATCAAGATCTTAAAACAGCTGAAGATCTCTTTTATAAGAAAGCAATAGAATTTCCTGAATAAGATGTTAATATTAATATGTCCATCTGGTAGACAGATGAAATATTTGTCTCACTTTCTTCATCCTGGTTTAGTTAAGAATTGCCCCCTGTTCCCCATGAACCAAGCTATATGAAAAAGTGTGTTTCCCTTTTTCTAACTCTATGTAATTTGTGGAGCAGCTTTTGACTCATGTTTTTTTTTTCATTCTTTTGTCCCCTTCCCTTGGCTAGCCCTCTGCAATCTTTGCATTATCTGTGGGACCCATGTCCATTCTTTCATTTGGCAATGGGTCTCTGCTGCAGTGGAGAAAAAGGAACGCTGAGAGGATGGGACACCTGACTGTGTAGTTTGGCTTCCCATTTGGGATAAAATGTATAAAATGCATTTGAAGGATGGCTCAAGGATAAATACTATTCTCCCACATGGGCCTGGTCCAAATGCAAGAACTACAGATTGGGTTACTTTTCACAGAATGTATCTTCCTACTAAGAACATTATTTAGGTTAAGAACCCTATTATGTCCTGGAGAGGAGAGGATGAAGTCTAGATAGCTTTTGTCCTCTGGCAGCTCACCATGGGAGGGGGGAGACAGTCATACACTTAGTGATCACACACTGACATGCACATGATGTCAATGAGACACACATAAATGGGAGCAGAACAGATACTATTTGGGCTTTCTCTGAGGATGAGGAAGGGCAGTCTTTGCAGCAAATGCAGAAGACAAAGCCATGAAATTGCAGCATCTGTTTGTAGAAGTGAATGACCTGCTGTGACTGGCCCTGGGGGTCACATGGGATTGAGAGCATAGGTGGGGACAGATGGGTTATCCAGGAGCTAGGATGATACTCTGTTAAAAGAGATGAATCAATAAAAGGTTTTAAGGAGTAAAGAGACTTAATAGAAATATGTGTTTAATACAGATAATATGTGTGATAGGCAGAATAACGACTTCTCGCTCTCCCCCACAAAGATGTACATGTCTTAACATCTGGAATCTGTGAATATATTAGGTTAGGCAAAGGGGAATTAAGGTTACAGATGGAATTAGAGTCACTCGTCAGCTGGACTTGAGATGAGACAGTGATCCTAGATTATCCAAATGGGTCCAATATAATCACAAGGGTCCTTATAAGTGGAAAAAGGAAGCAGAAGAGAAAGAATCAGAGAAAGGGATGCATGCAAAGGATATGGCCAGATGTTGCTGGCTTTGAAGATGGAGGAACGTGGCCATGAAACAAGCAATTCGGGCTGCTTCTAGAAGTGGGAAAAAGGCAAGGAAATGGATTCCTCCCTAGAGCCTCTGGAAAGAATGTAGCCATGCTCTGACAGCTTGATTTTATTCAGGCCACTAAAATCAGTGTGGACTTCTGACTCCAGAACTGTAAGATAGTAAATGTGTAGTTGTTTTAAGGTAAATAATTGTTTAATTTTGTGTAAGATAAGTTTGCGCTATGATGTTCTAGCAGCCATAGGAAAATGGTGCAATGTGTTAAATTCATAATAATATAATGAAATGCTTGAAAGTCAATTTGAAATACAATTTAATATTCAGTAAATAGATTCTACTACCTATCTACCCTCTCCGAATTTTCATGGGTATTGGCACACATTTCTTGGCGCTCCATACTTGTGTCTGCTTCCTCCTACTGATCCTGGATTACTTAGATTTGTAATCACAATCTTCTGCCTCCAGCTACATTTGGGACAGAAGCATAAATACCAATGCCCATTATAGCCTGACCACAAGCTAATAAAAAAGAGAGGCAGTTACTGAGATTTTAGGCATATCACCTACTGTTTTTCTCTTGAGCCAGAGACACTAATTTTAGTTACATTGTTCTGCGCCTAGATTCGTATTTCTCCTTGTATCGAATGCAAAATAATTTGGGTCTGGCAAAAAAAGAAAAAATATTTAAAAGATCAGAAAAGCCCTGCATCTGAGATGCTTGACACACTGCCAAATCCATAATTGGAGATTTTGTTTATGCCATTCCTTTTGACATAGGGTAACACAGCTGTATAAAACTCATTTACTTTAGGGTGACAATTCTGTTTAGATAATTGACTAGGGAGATTAATATTTACTCTACTTCTCTATCACTGTTTAAATGTTAACTATATTGTATAAAATCCATTAAGTACTAAAGCATACTTTGCAAACTACAATACGTTGATTTACTTCTAAAATGCAGCTCATATGGCCACAAAATGGCAGAAAATCTTTGTGTGTTTTAAAGGGCAAATGATTTTATTTAAGCATCAGGAACATAATTAGTAGAATTTGAGTTTGGAGTTGTTTATCCTTGTAGCGGAAGGACCAAAGCTTTTCCACTCATGAAAGCTGACCACCTTCAAAGAAATTTGCTGGTACCCTGTCCTCTAAAAACGCCTCATCCTGGAAGGCCAACAGTCACCATTTACCTGCCAGAGTGAATAGGAGATAAATGTGTTCCCATGTGCTGACAACATCATCCTCATTGTCAACTAGGTGGGTGTAGTCTTAAGAACGAAGTGGTCCAGAATCTGTCTTCCAGCTTGGAAAAAGCATCATGGTGAAACAAAGGTGATTATTTCTGTCAGACATTCTCCGACAGCTACGTGGTCAGCATCAAACATGCCATGGAGTTGCGTAATGCATCGATTTAATTAGAGGTGCATTTTGCCACTAATTCCTCCTGACTGTGGTAAGACCACTTTCTTACATATGTTCCTTAGGGTTATGACTAGATCTTTCTCTAGGCTTGATGGAATATTGGCATCACCTGGTCAGAATGCTGTTGCAAACCATATGCCTCTCTGAGTTACAATATTGTGAAAATTTGAATGTAGTTTATAAATATATTCAAATTTGATATTAAAATTAATATAAATAATTCGATTAAATATATAATTATAAATCTTTTTTACAGGATTTATTGAAGAGCTATGTTCAAAGGGCTTTCATATGTGAAACAAAAGTCAAAAAAGTATTTTTTTGTTTGTTTGTCTTTCCTGCAGGTACATTCTTAAAGAGGTGGCAGCTTCTCTATTCTGCTGAGAATAACGTGGAGAATATTTAATTCTCTTAATAAAAGTGATAGCACTCACATGATTTTGCAAACTTAAGAATTTATCCTTAAAACTTTGTTAAGTACAGAAAGGTTTCAGTATTTTTGTCCTATAGGAAAACCTTGAATTAATTGCTATTTGGCTTTTAGCAACAGTCCGTCAAAGACAAGCTCAAGGGAGATCGCCAAGGTGCCTGTCACTGTCCACTTCTTTGGAAAATCAAATGTGCTTCTTTGATCAAATTAGACACCATCCTTCAGTCACCTTCCCTGAATTTTGCTCCATTGTTACACTTTTCACTTTTATCAAATGTAGCTATAATTGGCTATAGAAATTTAATTCCTGCTCTTTCTGCAAAACAATTTAGATGATACTGCCCATTACATTGCACAATTGTTCCATGTGAGAAATCTCTCTTAGGATTCAGGACCAGGAAAGTTTCTTGAGAAACTTGCTTCCTTCTTTCTAATAATGAGGTTGATATATTTCCTATATTTCCTTCTGCATGCCTTGTCGCACTGCTATTGCTCATCACTTGACTTGCCAGGATGCTGAGAATCCGGAGCGATGCTCATTCACACAATTCAACATCCTGAACTGTGGTTGGATATTTGAGTTTATCATTTAATTTTTCATCTTTGTCTGCATTTAACAAAAGGAAGATAATACATAAAATTAGTACAGTTAACTTTAATGTTTTGTTATTGGGAAGTTGAAAAAAGAGATGCACTTAAGGCTAAATAAGATGGAGAAGTTAAAAGCTTTGGAACGATATTCTAAGAGGTAGACAAAGAAGGCTATGAAAGCAATATTAGAGTCTTCTGTAAAAAAAATCCTACTGTTTTTTGATATGGCGGCAGGAGTTCAAATAATAAAAGTTAGTTATATGCAACCACTAATTTGTCCAACAATATTTATCAATGCCCTATTAAGTGCATGACAGAATTCTTGCTCTTAGGGAGTGTTCTGTTGTAAGTATGAGGAGGCAATTTCACTGTTGTAGCGTTTGCTATGTTAGAGGAGATAGAACCTGCCGAAGGATCAAATTAGCAGGCACCTTTGATTTAAACTTAAGGTGGGCTTGAAGAGGCAACACTTTCAAAACAAAGAGCAGAAGGAATCCAGAGAAAGAGGGCTCCAGGGGAAAGACAAAGAATTGATGAAGACTCTGAATTACAAGCAGACACGGAGACTCCAGGGACCTAAAACATGTTAACCAACCTGTTAGCCAGCACCAGCCTCAGAGGCATGAGGTTAATCCAATCTTCAGGAGCCATGACTACACTTCTACCTTTAACATGAATTACTTTATTAATGGTGATTGCATTATTCAGAAAATGAGAATGCACTGGTATTTAATCTACAGTGATTACAGAACGTTATTTACAGCATGTTCCCAATTATGTGTGTGTTGCATGTATGTATATATCTATAAGTATAACCTGAAAATAGTGACTAAAAAAGACAGAATCTTATTTGTGTTTCACACAAATAAAATAAAGCTCTGGGCATAATTAGTCCAGGGCTGTTGTGGTTTTCCCATTGTCGGGGACCAGCGTTTTCTTTTGTGCAGTCTCCATTCTTGATGTTACGTCATGGTAGGATGGTTGACTGGTACAGCTCCTAAAAGAGAAACAAAGGCACGTACTTTCTTTTAAGAAGTGGCTGTAGCACAACTCCTCGTATTAATTTGTAAGAATGCATTTATGTGATAATATCTAGCTGTGGTTTGGGGCTGAAAAATGAAGTCTTTACTCAAGGTGGCAATGAACCCTGATAAAAATTGCTAATATTTAAAGAAGGGAGAACAGATTCTAAAGGACTACTCACAGTTTCTGATAGCACATTCATATAGCTCTAGCTATATCTCTATCTACAAAATAATGCTCGCAGATGTGCAGCTCCATCTGTCCAAAAAGATAAACCACAAAATGTGAAAAGAAGTTATCTTAAAGTTGATGATTTTCCCACACTGTACACAAATTCCTTTATTGTGAACAGTTATGTTGTATCTTATTCATTGACCTGATTGTTGAACCAATAAACTCAGGTTAATAAACACTGTATAACACAGCAAGTCATATTCTCTATCAGCCGTTTGAAAGTGGAAGAGAGGTACATATGGAGCTACTGCAAGCTGAGGACTTAATTTACCTGGAACATTGGTGATTAGTCTTAAGAAGTTTGGGCGATTATCAACCATCCATATAATCACCTTATTTCCCAAGATATTTTGCCACACTTCACTTTATGTCCTTTATATGATATCTGTGAAAATGAATAGCTAATGTTCTATCTATGTAAAATGACATCTCTCAAAGGCATTGTGGTAATCCTCTAGGGAACTCGGGTAATGTTTAAATAGTTTTGCTTGTACAACTTTAATAAAAACATGTTTTGGACCTAAATTATCTGAATAATTGCACTTATATTTATTTTTAAAGTGGATTATTGCAACAAAACAAAATCTATGTGAGATTAAGTGAAATAGAAACCCAAAGCCTATATGGGGTAATATTGTCAGTTAATTGTGTCAAATAAAAAGAAGATTCATTTTAGCATTTTCTAAATAGATTTGATCAAATAGCAAATTTTTATTGTTGTTTCTTTTAAAACAAAATTTCTGAAATTTTTCTTCCAAATTTTTACCAATCTCGATCATTTCATTTTTCCTTGAAAGAATAGAATTCCTTTTTATAGTAGAAACCCATGGTGGGAAGAGGTAGGTGGTATATAAAGAGGGCCTTTCACTCCCTGTGCCCTTTTCTCTCCAACTCCTGCAACCGGAAGCATGTTGATTGGATTGACCTAAGAAGACGTGAATGTCAGACCATAGATCTTTTATCTTCTTAAAAACTGCATAATAGTGGGGCTGGCCAGGTGGCCCAGTGGTTAAGTTCACACATTCTTCTTCTCGGCAGCCCGGGGTTCGCCGGTTCAGATCCCAGGTGTGGACATGGCACCATTTGGCAAAAGCCATGCTGTGGCAGACATTCCATGTATAAAGTAGAGGAAGATGGGCATGGATGTTAGCTCAGGGCTGGTCTTCCTCAGAAAAAAGAGGAGGATTGGTAGTAGTTAGCTCAGGGCTAATCTTCCTCAAAACAAAACAAAAAAAAGTCGTAATAGCAAATATCACAAAAAAAGTAAAATTGTTTTACAACTTAATATACGTAATTTTTAATCACATTTCGTATGTTATCGTATTTCGGACTCTTTAAAGTGCATTATTTCTTTGGAGTTTGGGACTAAGGGGAGAATTATGAAAGAGTATGAGCATTATGAGGTGTATCACCCGGTAATAAGTTACTGTTTTTTGTTCCAGATACTTAACTTTGCTGGGCCTTTGATACTTATATAGTTAAGCTGGCATTTTTAATATTTTCTTGTGCCCTCAGGTCAAATATTTGGACACAACAGTTTGTGGTGACGTCTCTATTGCTGAGAGATGAATCTGTCTAATTCTTTAATCTAGCCCTCCACTGTGGTTCCGTAGACTTAAATTCTTTGAACAATTAATTACATCGATTCTCTACTTTGCTTTGAAAAGTACAAAATACATGATGTAGTAAGCACAAAATGAAGTTGGCAATTATTCTGTGCATTTGGGGTATGTAGATAGGCAAGCCATGAAATTTAAAGACAATATAGTCACTTTTGGACCTAAATGATCTGTGTTGGTTTCCCCCATCAGTTAAATGTACCATAAAATTGCCAGTATTCCACATTACTTTAGGTTCTATAAATCTGGATAAAGGGGAAATTTTAAGCAGAAAGTAGAGGAGATAATATTTTAAAGGTCACAGGGGACAAAGTATGAATGATTTAAAAATTGTTACCTTTGGATATTTCTCAAATTGGTAGCAACTGGATATCATGACTAGGTAATGTACCAGTATTTACACTAGAAGGTGGGAAAACTGGGTGCTCATATCTGTGTTTTACCAGTTACATAACCAGTGGAATAATATAATGATAAACTTACCTGCATTTTGTGAAGACACATAATGCTTTATTTTGTGGTCTATTGGAACTATAAGAAAAGGGTCAGCAAAGTATGGCCTGTGTAACTAATCTGTCCTTGATTTTGAAATAAAGTTTTGTCAGAACACAGTCCTGCCTATTTATTTATGTATTGTCTCTGACTGCTTTCATGCTTCAATGGCACAGTTGAGTAGTGGCAACAGAGACTGTAGAGCCCACAAAGCCAAAATTATTTGCAATCTGGCCCTTTGCAGAAAAATTCACTGACCCCTGCTATACCAGCTGTACTATTGTCATGTTGAATGTATCCTGCCATGGATGGGTAGCAGTTTTCAATAATTAATCATATGTTTTGTTTGAACTCACCATACCCTCTGAATGTGCTTGAATCCAACACTGGAAAATCTTTCTAAGTAAGGGAGTAGAGATATAGCTGGCTATATTAGACCTGTTAAACAAATAGAAAACAGATTTCTCTTGGGCAATTAGTTTGCCATCTTTTGTGAGCATGAAATTCATTTTATAATTTTAGGGAGGAAAATGTGGTCTTAGGCATGGGAAAAAGTTTTAAAATATCTTATCTTCTGTAATGCGATCTACCTTCTCACTGTTTGTTTCAACTCAACAATAAAATATAACTCCCAAATATGAAGGACTTTCTTGGGCTGTGAAATTGATAAGAACCAGACTCGTCATCTGGAAAATTTTCTCAAGCCTCCTCCCTCCCAATTCTCACCTCACTTTCTTTCTGCAAATGTGAAAGCAATGAATATTCCTATAAATACAGGGCCTCATATTTGCATATGTGCTCAATTTTTATTTTTTTTATTTTTTGGTAAACCAAAGAGAGTTCACACATTTATTTTACAGTTAGACTAAATTTAAAAGTAGCATACAACAAATAAAAATGAAGTGTATCAAATTGATTCACAGATCCTTCTAGTTCAAAAACAACAGCTATTTTCTCCAAGTGGAGGTACCATAGTAATAGTGTGACATGTAATATTATTGGAAATTTAAGGAAAGAAAATTATTTGTTTCTGTTAACTGCTGCATTCTCTCCTTTGTTCTAAATATTCTATTAATTTATTTCTCCATTCAGTAGAGGGTTACTGCATGCCCCATTATTTCTTCTTTCTCATTGCCAGAGGCAATTGCTACAACAGTGTCATGGCTCCCTGAGCGTTCCTATCCCTTCCTTTGCTACTATTAAGAGTCCAAGTGATTCCTGAACAGTTATTTTCTTATATGGCTCAACCTGAACCTTGGTCTCTCATCATGCTTTATATTAACCTAAAGGTAAACTAGTTTTTTTTTTTTTAAGAGTTCAACATGAACCTTATTTAGGTAAATCAAATTTTAAAAAATGGAAACATCAGGAAAGATCGCACAAGGAATTCATGCTGTGATGCATCCTCCTCAATCCTAAATGGGCTAGAAATGAAAAAGAGAAAACAAAGCTGAAGCCACATCTTCTTATTTTTAAACCCAGAATTATAGTGGCATTGGGAATTTGTCATGTGGTGAACTCTCCTAACCAATGGAATACCATGCCTAATTGGCAACCAGAACTTGAAACTTGAAAATATGGATCAGAGTGTGGCCTAGCACCACAGCTATGTAAGATTCTAGGGGACCTGAGAAGCTTGAGGACAAAAGAAAGGCTTGAGGACAAGCAGGAATTGAGTCAAACTACCTGCTGGCTCAGAGAGTGCATGTGTGGCATTTAAAAATTTAGATTCTTTAAGAAATATTTAGCATGGTAAAAATTTAGGTTATTCACTAAAAAAACAGAAATACAATGTTTAGTTTTCAAACAGGAAAAGGAAGCAAAGTGGGGCAATAAAGATAATTTTATCAACCACAAAAGAAGACAGGAAAGGCTAAGAGGAGGAGGAAAACGTGGAGGAAATAAAAGGCTGGTAGACTGAAATACAAAATAGTAATCATAGAAAATGCAAATATTCAACTAAAAACAATGTAACTTATCAAACCCACTTATTAAAAGGCCAAAATTATCTGATTGATTTTTTTAAAAAAGGATCCTGCTGTATGTTATGTACTTGATTCACGCCTAAAAGAACCCTCCTCCCCTGAAAGAGCCAAACGAAAGGAATGAAAATAAAAATATGTGGCAAATACTAAGGAAAAGAAAGCTGCCCTAACAATGTCACTCTTAGGAAAAGAGTTATTTAAAGCAAAAAGAGAAGCATTGCATACTTAAAGAAACCACATACCAGGAATATATAAAAATTATATCCTTATCTATAATCTGAATTCTATTAAGCAAAAAAGGAGAAAATTATAAGGAGAAATCAGCAAATTCTTAATCCTGTTTGTGATTTTTAACATACAATATTAGAAACAGGAGATCAAGTAAATTAAGATATGAGAAATTTGAACAACAAATTACCAATCTTGCCCTAACACACACAAATATATGTATATATAAACATGTTTATATATATGTGTACATAGAGAGAGAGAGAGCACGCACACGAGAGAGAACCCTATGTTCAAGAAATAGATCACTTTCAAAGATAAAATTTGGGGAAATAATGTAGCACATAGCCCCTAACAAAATAACTTTCAAAAGAATTATCATTATCCAGATACCATACTCTGAGTACAATGCAGTTAAACAAGAAACATTTATTAAAAGTTGTTTTTTAAATGGTGTATTTGGAAACTTAAAAATGTACCTTACATAGCCCATGAGTTTAAAGAAGAAATGGAAATTATATGTTATTTGACACAGAAAGCAAAAGAACCACATATCAAAATATGTTGGATACTTTTAAATGAGAGGGAATTTTCTAGTCTTAAATGTCTTAAATATTAAACATTTTAGTCTTAAATATTAAAGATCAATAGAAACATTTTTGTGTTAAGTTAGAACAGTAAAAGAGAACAGAATGTATTTAAGCAAAATAGAAGAAAGACTGTTAAGATATAAGCAGAGATTAATGAACTAGAAAGAATAAGCTCATACAACTCAGCAGCAAAAAAAATTCTGCTTTAAAAAATGGAAAAACAACTTGAATAGATATTTTTCCAAAGAAGATCTACAAATGGTCAACAGGTACATGAAAAAGTGCTCAACATCATCAATTATCAGGGAAATGCAAATCAAAACCACAATGAGATATCACCTCACATCTGTTAGAAGAGCTGTCATTAAAAAGATGAGAGAGAATTGCTGGCCAAAAATGTGGAGGAAAGCGAACACTTGTGCACTGCTGGTGGGAATGTAAATTGTTACAGTCACTGTGAAAAATAGTATGGAGTTTCCTCAAAAAATTAAAAATCGAACTACAATATGATCCAGCAATCTCACTTCTGGGTATATATCCAATGGAAATGAAATCACTGTCTCGAAGAGATATCTGCATACTCATGTTTATTGCAGCATTACTTACAATAGCCAATATATAGAGACAACCTACACATCTGTTGACAGGTAAAAGGATAAAGAAATTGTGGATGGGACATCAGCGTCATGGCAGAGTGACTTGTTCCTTTTGTCTCTCCCCTCTAAGTTACAACTAAATGACAACAATTAACCCACAGAAGATTCCTTACACAGCACCACAGCACCACAGGATTCCTGAGAGATCCATGAAGCTATACATTTGAAGGTGGGTGGACTGGACCCCCAAGAAGCAGTGGAACTAGGGGAGTGACCCTCCCCTTCCCTGGCAGCAGCAATCCAGGTCATGGATCCTCATACAGTGGCCAGACCAACTGTGAGTGGAAGTGGAGGCAGCCCAGCCCACACTTGACACTTGTGGAGCACTGGTAGCCCAGCCTGCAGGAGTGCTCAATGTGCTGTAGCAGCCCTCCCTCATGAACACTCCCCACTGAGTGGTGATGACCTAGTCTGTACAAAGGCATCCTGCTGAGTGGTCACAACCCAGCCCATGTGAATGTAGAGTGGCTGACTGGCACAACTATGAACAGATTGGATGGGAACAGAAAAAACAGCCCCTGCCCCCCAGCAATGGTGGCAGGTGGAATCTGTGATCAGAATCAACAGAAACCACAGCAGAAGCGGTGACCAAGCCTCCAGTGGCAGCAAACCCGACACCAGCTCCACTAGCTGTGAGAGCTGCATACAAGTCTCAGGGTCCCCAGGCCTGTGCCAATGACAGTGACATCCATGAATTCAGCATCTCTGGCAGTGGTGCAACCATCACCCCATGACAATCTGGGAATAGCAGCACAGGTGGTGCATGGGACAGCAGCATCTGAGCCCATGGAGAGTGAGTGGAGGAACACAAGACCCACATGACCAGAACCAAAGTAACCAAAACTGTACCCAAATAAGAAAAGGTGGTTACTACCACAAAAGCACCAGCAGAGGATCAATTCATCAAAGACTACGAAGAACTACAGTAACACTGCAGAACAGAAGGAAAATGACAACTCTCCAGAAAACAACCTGAAGTCACAGTAGGCTACAATCTAACTGACAGATAATTCAAAATAGCTATCATAAAGAAACTCAATAAGTTACAAAAAAGAAAAACCAAACCTCAGAAAGACAGTTCATTCAATGAGCTCAGGAATAAGATTAATGAATAGAAGAAATACTTAGTGAAAGAGATTGAAGCCCCCTCGCCAAAAAAAAAAAAAACACAGAAATTCTGTATATAAAAAACATAATCAGATAAAAAATAATGTAGAAAGCATAAAAAATAGAGTACACCTTATGGAGGAGAGAATTGAAGATAGACCTTGAAGATAGAAACCTAGGAATGCTTCAGGTAGTGGAGAAGAGAGAACTAGGAATCAAAAAAAATGAAGAAATTCTTCAAGAAATATCTGACTCAA
Organism: Equus quagga; assembly: GCF_021613505.1. Taxonomy (NCBI): domain Eukaryota; kingdom Metazoa; phylum Chordata; class Mammalia; order Perissodactyla; family Equidae; genus Equus; species Equus quagga. Next base: position 18,889,608 of record NC_060284.1, on the reverse strand, counting down.
TTAGGAAAAGTAACGTAAGGATTATAGGTTTCTCAGAGGGAGAAGAGTGGGAGAAAGGAGCAGAAAGCTTGTTTAAAGAAACAATAGCTGAGAATTTCCCAAACCTGCAGAAGGAACTGGGCATTCAAGAACATGAAGCCAATACAACTCCTAACTACATCAACGCAAAAGATCTTCTCCAAGACATATAATATTAAAACTGTCAAAAGTCAATCAAAAAGAAGAAATACTAAGGGCAGCAAGAGAGAAGAAAATAACCTACAAAGGAACCCTCGTCAGGTTTTCAGAGTATTCCTCAGCAGAAACCTTACTGGTTAGGAGAGAAAAGAATGATATATTTTAAATACTGAAAGACAAAAACTATCAGTCAAGAATAATCTATCCAGTTTGTCCTTCAGATTGTCCTTCAGATATAATGGACAAATAAATGCTTTCCCAAATAAACAAAAACTGAAGGAGTTCATCACCACTAGACCTGCCTTACAAAAAACGATGAAGGGAGCCCTCTTACCCGAAACCAAAAGACAAAGTTTTACAAAGCTTTGAGCAAGGAGATAAATAGACAGACAAAGTTGGAAAATTGCAGCTCTCTGTCAGAATAAGTTAGCAAACACTTAATTATAACTTAAAAGATAAGGGGAGAGAAAGCACCAAAAATAACTATAAACACTTCAATTTAGTCACAACCTCACAAAAACAACAAAAAGAATAATTTGTGACAACAAAAACACAGAAGGTGAAGAGGAAAGGAATGGAACCTACTTAAGCTAGTGGAGAAAAGAGGCCATCAGAAAATGGAGTATTGTATCTATGAGATCTTCTATACAAACCTCATGGTAGCCACAATGCAAAAAATCAGAGCCAAGTCACAAATCATAAATAAAGAGAAAATTGAGAAAACCATCATAGAAAACCACCAAACTGAAATGGCAGTCAGAAATACAAGGGAAAATAAACAAGGGAAACATAGAACAACCAGAAAACAAGAGATAAAATGGCAATATTAATCCCTCATATATCACTCTAAATGTAAATGGATTGAATTCACCAAACAAAAGACACAGAGAGGTTGGATCAATTAAAAAACAAGACCAAACAATATGCTGCCTCCAGGAAACAAATCTCAGCTCTAAAGACAAACATAGGCTCAGAGCAAAGGGATGGAAGATGATACTCCAACTAAATGGAAAGCAAAAGAAACTTGGTATAGCCATACTTAGACAAAGCAGACATTAAGGTAAAAAAGACAATGAGAGACAAAGAGGAGCTGTATTTAATGATAAAAGGGACATTCCACCAAGAAGACTTAACACTTATTAATATATATGCACCTAACACATAAGCACTGAAGTGTATAAAGCAACTAATAGCAGACCTAAAGGGAGAAATTGGCAGCAACACAATAAAAGTAGGGGACCTCAACACTCCACTTATATCAATGGATAGATCACACAGACAGAAAGTCAACAAGGAAACAGTGGCCTTAAATGAAACCCTAGACCAGATGGACTTAATAGATAAACATAGAATATTCTGTCTCAAAACAGCAGAATACATATTCTTCTCAAGTGTACAAGGAACATTCTCAAAGACAATACGTTTGGAAACAAAGTAAGACTCAACAAATTTAAGAAGATTAAAATCATATCAAGCATCTTTCCTGACCAAAATGGAATGAAACTAGAAATCAACTATAAGGAAAAAGCTGGGAAAGTCACAAATATGTGAAGAGTAAACAAAATGCTATGAACAACCATTGGATCAAAGAAGAAATCATAGGAGAAATAAAATACATGGAGACAAATGAAATGAAAATAAAACATACCAACTCTTATGGGTTGTGGCAAAAGCAGTACTAAGAGGGAAATTTAGAATAATACAGGCCTACCTCAGCAAACAAAAATGTTTTCAAATAAGTAATCTTAAGCTACACCTAAAAGAACTAGAAAAAGAAGAACAGAGCCCAAAGTCAACAGAAGGGGGAAAATACAAAAATTAGAGCAGAAATAAATGAAATAGAGACTTAAAAAATAGTAGAAAAGATCAATGAAACTCAGAGCTGGTTCTTTAGAAGGTAAACAAAATTGACAAATCCATAGCCTGGCTCATAAAAAAAAGAGAGAAGGCTCAAATAAATAAAATTGAAAGTGAAAGAGGAGATATTACAACAGATACCACAAAAATACAAAGGATCATGACAGAATATTATGAAAAACTATATGCCCAGCAAATTGGATAACCTAGAAAAAATGGATAAATTCTTAGAATCATACAACCTTGCAAAATTGAATCAAGAAAGTTAGAGAATCTGAATAGACCAATCATAAGTAAAGAAATTGAAAAAGTAATCAAAAACCTCCCCAAAATACGTCCAGGACAGTTGGCTTGTCTGGAGAATTCTATGAAACATTCAGAAAAGATTTAATACCTATCCTTCTCAAACTATTCTGAAATACTGAAGAAGACAGGACACTTCCTAACTCATCGTACAAGACCAAGCTTACCCTGATATCAAAACCAGACAAGGACAACACACAAAAAGAAAATTACAGGCCAATATCACTGATGAACATAGATGCAAAAATCCCCCCAAAATTATTAGCAAATCAAATACAACAATACATTAAAAAGATCATACACCATGATCAAATGGGATTTACTCCAGGGATACAGAGATGGTTCAATATCTGCAAATTCATCAATATGATGCATCACATAAACAAAATGAAGAATAAAAAAATCACATGATCATCTCCATAGATGCAGAAAAAGCATTTGACAAGATCCAATATCCATTTATTATAAAAACTCTCAATAAAATGACTAAGAAGGAAAGTACCAGCACATAATAGAGGCCATATATGACAAACACACAGCCAACATCACAATTAATGGTGAAAAACTGAAAGCTCTTCTTCTGAAAGCAGGAACAAGATAAGGGTGCCCACTCTCCCTCTGTTATTCAACATAGTTCTGGAAGTTTTGGCCAGAGCAATTAGTCAGGAAAAAGAAATAAAAGGTATCCAAATTGGAAAGGAAGAAGTAAAACTCTCAGTGTCTGTGAATGATATGATTCTATGTGTAGAAAACCCTAAAGAACCCATCAGAAAACTATTAGGAATAATTAACGAGTACAGTAAGGTCACAGGGTATAAAACCAACATATAAAAATCAGTTGTATTTCTATACGCTAATAACAAACTAGCAGAAAGAGAAATCAAGAATACAATACCATTTACAATCACAACAAAAAGAATAAAATATTTAGGAATCAATTTATCCAAGTAGGTAAAAGACCTATACACTGAAATTTATAAGACATTATTGAAAGAAATCAAGGAAAGTATAAAGAAATAGAAAGATATTCCATGATCAAGGATTGGAAGAATAAACACAGTTAAAATGTCCATATCATTTAAAGCAATCTACAGATTCAATACAATCCCAATCAGAATCCCAATGACATTCTTCCTTGAAAAAGAGCAAAGAATGCTAAAACTTATATGGAGCAACAGAAGGCCCCAAATAGCCAAAGGAATCTTGAGAAAAAAGAACAAAGCTGGAGGCCTCATATTTTCTGACTTCAAAATGCACTACAAAGCTATAGTAATCAAAACATCATGGTACTGGCACAAAAACAGACACACAGATCAGTGGAACAGAAGTGAAAGCCCAGAAATAAAACCGCATATCTATGGACAGTTAATATTTGACAAAGTAGACAAGAACATACAATGGAGAAAGGAAAGTCTCTTCAACAAATGGTGTTGGGAAAACTGGACAGCCACGTGTGAAAGAATGAAAGTAGACCATTACCTTACACCATACACAAAAATTGACTCAAATGGATGAAAGACTTGAATGTAAGACCTGAAACCATAAAACCCCCAGAAGAAAATATAGGCTGTACACTCTTTGACGTCGGTCTTAGCAGTATCTTTTCGACTATGATGTCTACCCAGGCAAGGGAAATAAAAGTATAAATAAACAAATGGGACTACATCAGACTAAAATTCTGCGAGGTAAAGCAAACCATGGACAAAACGAAAAGACAACCCACCAACTGGGAGAAAATATCTGAAAATCGTATATCTGACAAGGGGTTAATTTCCAAAATATTTAAAGAACTCATACAACTCAACAACAAAAAAAACAAACTACTTGATCTAAAGATGGGCAGAGGATATGAACAGACATTTTTTCAAAGAAGATATACAGATGGCCAAAAGGCACAAGAAAAGATGTTCAACATCACTAATTAACAGGAAAGTGCAAACCAAAACTACAATGAAGTATCACCTTACACCCATCAGAATGACTATAATTAATAACATAAGAAATAACTAATGTTGGAGAGGATGTGGAGAAAAAGGACCCCTCCTTCATACACTGCTGGTGGGGATGAAAACTGGTGCAGTCACTGGAAAATAGTATGGACATTTCTCAAAAAATTTGAAATAAAAATATGATGATCCAGTTATCCCACTACAGGATATTTATCCAAAGAACATGAAATCAATAATTCAAAGAGATTTATTGACCCTTATGTTCATTGAAGCATTATACACTATAGCCAAGACATGGAAGCAACCCAAGTGCCCATCGACAGATGAATGGACAAAGAAGATCTGGTGTATGTATGTATGTATGTATGTATGTATGTGTATACACACACACACACAACGGAATACTACTCAGCCATAAAAAATGTAAAATCATACCATTTGCAACAACATGGATGGACCTTGAGGGTATTATGCTAAGCAAAATGAGCCAGACAGAGAAAGATAAACACTGAATGATTTTACTCATGTGTGGAAGCTGAACACATGGATAAGGAGAACAGATTAGTGGTTACTAGGTGGGAAGGGAGGGTAAGGAGGGCAAAAGGGGTAGAGGGGCACATATATATAGTGACAGATAAAAACTAGACTATTGGTGGTGAACAGGATGCAGTCTATACAGTAATGTACACCTGAAGTTTACACAATGTTATAAACCAATATGATCTCAATAAAATAATTTAAAAACTAAAAATTAAAAACAGGAAATTGTGGTGTATGTACACAATGGAATATTATTCACCCATAAAACAAAGAAGGTAATCCTGCCATTTGTGACAACATGAGCGAACTTTAAGGGTATTATGTGAAGTAAAATAAGTCAGAGAAAGACAAATACTGTATGATCTCATTTATATGTGGAATCTAAAAATGTTGAACTCATAGAAACAGACAGTAGAGTGGTGGTTCCCGTGGTTGGGGCTACTTGGTGATAGGTGTAACAGTGGGCAAGACAGTTATTTCGTAGTTTCAAAGTTTCGGTTCTTAATTACGAACATGGGATTTAACTTAAACCTTGCAGAATTGTTGGGAGAGAAACTCACTGCCACATGTGATTAAGAATACAGGCCTTAGTAGGTATGAGAAGAAACACCTGTAGAATCCAAATCAATACCTCTTTCTTGTAATGTTCTCGGGCATTCCTTTTGAAGCCTGACTTTTTCTTTAGTCATTTTGGCTATGTATCTTGGAGTTTCTCTATTCCATTTTCCTCAATCCCTAGCAATCTAATACACTAGTCATTTCTCCTGTGTGGCCCTAGGTTTCTATTCTCTGTCAGTGACACCTTCTACTCATTTGTCATCCCAAAGGATACATTTCTCCTATTTGCAAATTTTGGAGATGCCTCTCAATGATGCCACACTTAGAAGTAATATCAGCTCTAGTAATAAAATAACATTCACTAAATTACCTTTCTGTAAATAGCTAGCTATACCATTGGTTAAAATGTTAAGGGTTCAAACCCAAATATGTCCGTCTTGGAAGAATAATATTTCTGCAGTGGCTACTAACAGTCAAACCTATTTCTATGTTTATACTGTAAATTCTTTGTTTTAAAAGTCAGTGTCTCAGCTGTGAAAATTCTCTTTGAGGTTAAACTTGGCAGAAAGGTTGACACTCCAGAGTGATATTTTCCTTTCCTCAAGTTTAGAGGGAAAGCCATTAGTTTATTTTTAAGATCTTAGCAGGAAGACAAGGGGAGCAAGTACCAACAGAGATGTTTCGGATGCTTTTTATTGCTAGAAAATTGAATAACCAGTTGGCTTTATTTTAAGCAATATGGTAACATGAAAACTTCCGTTTAACTTGTGAGGATTCTCTCCCATATATGAGACCACCAACCAGTCTAGTCGATTATAATTTTCTCTTTTAACATTTAGAGGGAATTCTGGCCCATGCGCAGTTACTCATTTTCTTCAGAAATTTCATAAGGATTTTTAGTACGGAAAGTTATTGAGCATGCAAGTTTCCGCAGATAAAGAGCTCCCCAAACATGCATTGACAAGGAGGACCAGGGTGGTTACAGTTGGTTGTGTCAATGATTTGCAAATAATGGGTCTCTGGGAGACTTTTAAATTGCAGCTTTAACTCCAGGCCATGGTGCTTTTTAGGATGAGCTGAGTTGCTATGAGGCTTGGCACTCTTCAGTGCACCTTAGGCGGGGGCTCTAATTCTTCCACTGAGATCGTAAAAGCTGGCCACTACAATCAATCTCAATGACATATTTTTCTTGCATTTTTTTCTTTTAATAAAAAACAAAAAAAGCACACTCAAAAGACAATATTAAAGTTGTAACTTAAGCCAGCTACACTGAAGAGCTTTCACTGAACGCCTTGAATCCCGTGAATGAAGTCTTTACAGAACCATGTTTAAGCTACACGTTGATTATAGAATGGACATGATTAGTACCTCATTTTAAAGGGGTCAATTTGAGTCACTTAAAATGGCACCAAAAAGATACGACTTTTACATAGAATTAGGATATGTCGGATAATCAAAATATGCATTATGGATCAAAGTACATGAAGACTCTATATTAATATTAAAATTTCCCCAAACTATAAATCATGTGGTAGGTTCTAGGTTCAAATTTCTCAAAACCATACTTCTGTTTTTTGCACAAGCTGAGTTTTAACTGGTCAAACTGTCTAACTCAGGATCCTTGAAATTAATATAGTATTCTGGAATTGAAATCAAAAGAATTTTTCAGATCACTAGCATCCCTTAGGATATGACAGCCTGAAGGATATTCCTGGGGGAGGGTGGTGAGTAATACACAGGAATATCCCATGGATGCAACACTGACTCAATCATGTGAAACGAAAATTTTAGAGAACACACTTCTTCAGAGGAGATTCTTCAACTAGGGGTAATTTTATCTTTTGGAATCTTAAAGAACTGATAGTTATCCATAAATACTACTTTGAACATGCAAATACGTATGATATATATGTCTATGATTTTCAAGGGTTCCTTTGGTATCGTCTTGCTTTTACTTGAAAATTGTGAGCTCCTTCACTGCAAAGATACTATCTTCTACGTTATTTATCATCCACTCAGCACCTATCATACTGCCTGGCACAAGGGACAACAAATATTTGCTGAATTTGGGGTTATTGTTGAATGACTTGTGCCTGTGCCTAAACTTCTGTCAACATTTCCAAGGAAGTCTGGTCAACATTGAAAATGGAATTGGAGAATTATTTACAAAATTAGAAAGAGCTAGTGTGAATCAGACACTGATTGCTATCCACAAATTGATGCAAAAATCACCAATAGATGGTTGAGAAATTAGAAGCAATGGAAGTTAAGTGAAGAGTAAACAGATAATCATGAAAGCATCAACTGTTGAGAGGGGATTTTTAACTTAATATTGGATTAAACCAAGAAAGAGTTTCCTCTCCCAGAAGGTGGCAAGAAATGTCATAAAATGGAAAAGAAATATTTATACAAGAAATAAAGATTTTCAGTAACTGTAATACACTGATGGTAAGCTTCTTTAAATCTTATAGGAGGGGAAACGAAAGGACTGCATTAAGGTAAGTAGCAAAAGAGATGAATTGTGATTTTACTTGCCTTCTTTTTTTCCCCAGAACATTTCCTGGGTTTTTCAAACCTTTGACAGAAAAGATCTGGATATATTTTCCATCACATATTGGCAGTGGACAGAGATGCCAGTAAAGTGTTCAAGGATACAAGTAGTGTTGAATGATGTAAATAGGAAATCCTGGCTGATGGCAAAGTTTGAGATAACAATGACCAAGAAGCAGAAGGGGAAAAAAAGGCTCCATACATGATTTGAGGAGAGGTGGAGTCATCAGTAAATAGGAGGAAGGGAAAGAGAGGGAGACTTAAAAATAAGAAAAACAAAAGGAACCTGGGCTATGTTACAAGAAACAGAAATTGAGACTTTGGGGACGGGTGTGAGGGGATGGACTGATTTATTCTATGCATTGTATTCAATGCATTTTGACACATACAAAAATCATGACAGAATTAGTTGCTTCAGTTCATGCTTCAAAGTTCCCCAGCAGCAAAAACTATGAAACTATCCTATTTTTCAAAGCCATCTGAGCATGACCTTAGTTTAAGGTTGAAGTTCCACTTCCAAGTGTTAACAGGGAAAGAGGAATGCTTTTGTTAGAGCTGTGGTCCATCTCCAACGTCTGGAGATCTAAGCAGTTATAGCAGCCTTGAGTTTTCTTTTTCTCCTCTTCTTCTTATTTTTTAAAATGTTGTATATCTTTATATCTACATCCTGAAATAATTCCCTAAGAGTCAGAAACAGGTGAAAAGCCTTTTGTGGGATGCTCCATGCACTCAGCTGCTTTAGATTAACTATGAATAATGTGCCTTTCAATGCAATTAGACTTAACAAGGTGCATGTGGAAAGGATGGGACCACCTCGTAACCACATTATCTAATCTCTGCTGGTTGGCATCTCAATCAGTTGACTTGACCTTTGATTTTGTTGGTTGACGGCACAAAGAATTTCCTGGCCCAGCTGCCAGCTTTCCTGAATATGGTGCTATGAGTGATATTTTAAAACTAATGCATAAATTAAATAAAAGGAAAGTCTTCCTAGAAACTATGGGGCTTGATGTTAACAAGTACTTTACTTTTAGAATTGAACTGTAGAGAGGCGCTTTTTCTCTTAACGTTGATTTTCAGAATTTTTTTACATATCTCAAGTTATTTTGGGGGTTAGGGCTAAATTTCACCAAAACAAAATTTGATCTGCTGCAGTATTATAGAAATAGAAAAAATAAAGCAGAAACACCAACACATTCTTGAGGAGACAGATTTTCTAAAAGCAAATTAAACTATTCGTACTTGCCTATTTAGGGTGAAGGTGTTTTTAAGGAACATGGTTTGGTCTCTTTAAGCTCTCTATAAATAAATAAAGGGGTCTAACTATTCCAGACTGTCCTCTTTAAATCAACACAACCATGAAGTGTACAATATGCAGTTCAGTGTGGGTGTCAAAGTCAACATCAGTATGCGATTACCCCATTTTTAGCATTTCCTTCCCAGAAGAATTTTAAGGAGAACGCTTATTTTTCTAGACTTAAATATGACTTAATCCAGAAAAGCTTGTGACTACATGTTGGCAAGTGAATGTTTTGACAAGAAATAAATCAATGCATGTGGGTATGGGTGATGCAGGAATCTCCCCAATGAAACATTTCGTCAAAATATGTCTTTCAAAGCAATGTGTCTGTCATAATTCCTGGGCCAAATGTTTAAGGAACAGTTCATCTAAACACTACTGTCAAGAGAGAATGCTATTGGCTGTCAGCTTCCCACATGGAGGTGATTAATAAAGTGACAAATTCAAGATCAAAGCTCTCAAGGTCTAGGACAGATGTAGCAGTGAGTGTAGAAGATAAGGTCTTTGAACAGAGATTGTGCCTCCAGACTTGGTCAAGTGAACATCCTACCCAATATTTAATATGCTCCCTCCATTCTGTCAGCTCACTGCCTAAAATATTTGAGGATAAAGTTTGGAAATTAGAAAATAGTATCTCACCATGTTGCCTGGACCAAAATAGAAGAGGATTCAAATGTACGTTAACCGGGAATTCAGTCCTAATCTCTAATCCTGAATCAGAAATTATGACAATGTATTATTTTTAATTTATAGACACAAAATATATACAATTTATTTTATTCGTTGTATCCAATACTTCTTAAGTAAATAAAAACATTTTATTCTTTTGAGTGTGTGAATTTTCCTCAGAAATAGAATCTCAGAGATCGTCAAGGAAATGTTAGTAGTTCCTTTGATAAGAATGAATGACAATATTTTTTCCAAATGGGCAAGTAGACAACTTTCAAATTTTGTTATTTAACTATATTAAGTAGTCAATAACTAAACAATTTGAAAATGTGGCTTTAAATGCAAAGCCTTTTCCAAGTGTGTCAATATTTTTATGTAATTTATGACATTAGTAACACCCAGAAGTTAACAACCTCGATCCACTTATTTATAAAATATATGTGTACTACTATGGTAAAAAGTATATCAGCTTTGGGGCTGGCCCCGTGGCCGAGTGGTTAAGTTTGCGCGCTCCGCTGCAGGCGGCCCAGTGTTTTGTTGGTTCGAATCCTGGGCGCGGACATGGCACTGCTCATCAGACCACGCTGAGGCAGCGTCCCACATGCCACAACTAGAAGGACCCACAACGAAGAAGCACAACTATGTACCGGGGGGCTTTGGGGAGAAAAAGGAAAAAATAAAATCTTAAAAAAAAAAAGTATACCAGCTTTATTGGTTCATATATGGAGCATGCCAATTCACAAACTGTATGATTTCATTTATATTTCAAAGAGAATGTAGTTTTTTTATGTTTAAATCTGCTAAATTATACTTAAAACAATCTAAAAATATATGAAGAGTTGCCTCATGTGAAATAAAAAACTACTTTATTGCTGGCTACTGTATATGTAAATTATGTAGAATGACGTCTCCAGAAAAGCATAAAAGTTTATGTGTTTAATATGCTACTTTCTATTTACACATACATTGAGTTTCCATTGAAATGCTTTAACTGTATCAAGCTAGTTTGCATGTGAATAAATTAGTGACACTAAACTATATTCTCTTTTGTAACTACAAAAGAGACATTGCAACAAAGGTGACTGATTTCACAATGTATTATAAATAAATTTAATAGAAAATAAAATATTTAATTAACATAATAACATCATTTAAGTTATTTTTGTTCCAATTTCAATGAATTAAAATTAATGGCATCCTTTTTTATTTATTCATTCTGCTGTAAGGGTGTTTTATGTGGCATGAACCGATTTGAAAAAGGTAATGTTACATCAACTTCAAATTAGTAAAGCTAATGAATTCTAAAGGATGAGGGGAGAAAAAAGCCTGGGTTCAGAAGTGCTCTTGTTGTGAAAATCGCTTTTCACTTGTACCTCTCATCAGGCATAGGGAACTTGTGAGTTCTGGCTATCACTGATTTGAGGAAAGATAATCAACAACCAATGGACCAGCCATGAGAATAAGCACGGGCCCCATGTGCCGAGGGTCCAAGAGAAATCAGGCATTAGGCCTAATAAGAATTAGGTAATGTACCTAATAAAAGTCAGGCAACAGGCCTAATGAATCTTAGGCAGTGAGACTCATGAAAATCAGGCAGTGGGCCTAATGAGACAGAGGCAACAGGCCTAATGAAAATCAGGCAACGGGCCTAATGAGAAATGCCATGCACTTCACTTTGGTTTGTCTCTCTGTGAAAGTTTGTACTGTGTACTCTGAGTGGACCCACTCAGAAACATACTGGAGGCGTATTTGTCTGACTAAGAACAAATCAGTAGAAAAAGGAAGTGCTATTAGTAGATAAGGTAGAGCCAATGCACAATTTATCTGCCTTATTGAATTGTTTAAGCACAATGAATTTGAAAACCATCAAGGCTAGCACACACCATCACAGCAGTAGTTTTTAGTAAATGCCACAGGTCTAATTTGAGATTTATCCTGAGTCCCTGAATTTATGTCTTATTACCATGCCCTAGTCAGCCTCTTCAGCTATTTATTTACAGTAATTTATTAAATCATTCAATAAGCATTTATGAGAATCTACATGCCAGGTTAGACCTGGCCCTAAAAGAAAACAGGCTCTAAGTTTCTTTACATTCGATACGTAGGAAATAAAATCAGTTACATAATTTCCGCAGCCGTTAGGTTTAAAAGAATATGCCAAATACAGGAGAGATGCCAACCTTTCATTAGTTCTTTCAGGGAATCTTTGGATGACTATGCAAGTGCTAGGTGACACCGGGGAAGAAACCTATGTGAGCCCTTCCCTGGTAGAGTTTTTAGACTAGTGGGGGAGACAGACAGTTTCACCTAATAATTATTTCTCTTTCTAAATGATCAGACAGAAATTATAAAACTCCAAATTGTGAAAAGTGCTGTGAACTAAACAGACCGAGTGTTGTGCTAGGTAGCACTGGGGTGGGAGGAGGAAGGTTTGGTTGCAGGGTGAGAGGGTCAGGGACAGCCTCTCTAGTGTGAGAAGATGGACCCTGAGAGCAGATACAAACTTTCCTGACCCAGAGACCAGCATGAGCAAAGCACAACAGTGGCAAGTGTGATTGAGGGACAAAAAGAAGATCATTTTGAGTTATCCATTGTCAATGAAATGGGCAATGGAAGATACAGCTTAAGGACTATAGAAGCAGACGTGCCTCAGTTCAATTCCTGGTTCCCATGTTTACTACTTTATAATCAAAAGAAATATTTGTCCTCTTTTAGCTTTACATTCTTCTTGCATATAATGCAATATATAATATTATGACCTGTAAAACCTATATTGGGTAAGAACTGAACTAAATTTTTTTTCATTCTTTCACTTATACATTTCAATTTGATCTAATTGTTTTTATATTAAGTTTTAGGGCAAAAAAAGGCTGAAACCAACTTCCTTATCAGTAATTGAAATGTTGATTTTAATTTTTGCAAATATAAACATCATTATCAAGACAATGTGATAGTAAATATGAATCACGAAAATGAAAAATAACCCTACAACATAGTATGATGAAATTTAATCACTTTAATTCTAAAATTATTTTAGTTGTGTCAGTGCTCTAGCAAAAGAATCAGAGTATTGCTATATGCAAATGTGACCTAGAACCATATAACAATACAATATGTATTGTAAATAAAATGTGTCAGATTTTATACTTTAAAATTATATTAGTCAATCTAATTTTGCTTTCATTGTTTCTAGAATTAGTATTAGAGAAAAATAACAGCAACTGTTTGGGACATGATACGGTCCTTTTGATTTCAAATTAGATTAGAACAAAAACCACAATAACACAGAATAATATGTCTGACAAGGTTTTCCTCAAGGAGATGTTGAGTTTTTAGACTTTGTTGAGTCCCTTGGAAGCTTTAGGGTTCTTACGATGCCTGGAGTCAATTTTGAACAACTTTGCAATTTACTTTGGGGAGTCTTAATTCAAATTCAACAAAACACTGAAAAAGAAAACACTTTGGGGGCAATTAGCTTTCTCCAAGGACATCAATATAAGATCCCTGATGGGGAAAAGGAAGATGTAAATAATATATAGCTGTAATACCGCAATATGTTACATGGTATTAATGAAAAAAATTATAAGTAAGAAAATTTAGTTCTTCATTTCATTGAGAGAGTTAGGACTATATCTAATGTGAGCTTAACAATTACAAAAACTCTATTTAGGACTTCTATTTACATATTCTAAGGTTTTTCATTTGTTTGATATAAGATGTTCTGACTTGCATAATATCTTAGTGACAAAAAGTAGATGATTTTGTGTTTATAGTTCTAACAATGCCCTGTGTGTACATTTAATCGTTCATTCATTCATTCAATGCCTACTATGTGTCAGGTATTGTTCTAGGTGTGGGATACAGTAGTGAACAAAAGAATCAAAAGTGCTTGTTCCCCTTGCTCCTTTTTTTTCCCCAAATCTAATTTATGAGTGCTATTGTATGCTTCCTGTTGTGTTGTGTTGGGAGAGATAATGCCTTTTAACGTTTGTTAGCATTGGTTAATCGATTCAGGTGTTTTCAGCTTGATCCATTCATTACAAAGTGTCCCATTGGTCTTTCACGGTTTAGAAGTCGTTGATGATTATTGCCTAGAATCCATAAATTCATTAATTGTTGTAAAATGGTAATGTTTTGATTCTTCCATTACTTCTGCATTTTACAGAATTCTCTTATAAGGAACAACTTTCCTTATCAATTAGTTTGTTTCCGTGAAAAGAAATTTGTTCAGGAAAGATAGGCCAGATGCTCGATCATATCCTATATTTATGATTGCAGAATAATGAGTGACTTCCCTGAGACAGGGAGCTGAAGATGATCGTTTTTTTTTCCTTTCAGTATCACTATAAACTCAGAAATTTTAACATATTTGAGGTCTTTTTGAGGGGCAAGTTGTTTGGTTTTTACAGTGGGCTTTGAGGACATTTCAAAAAGACCCTCGAGGCGGTGGCTCCCTTTCTTTCTGGTAGAACATGATTTTTCAGACTCCTCATGCGCCATTTGTGCTCCAAGTCTGGGGTAACCTATTTTTACAGGGACCCCTGGTTCCTTTTGTTGACAGTGGTGTTCAGAGACCATGTGACAGGTACTGGGGGTGTTCATTGCTCCATGATTAGCCTTTCAGTGGACAAAGCTAGAAGGAATTTTGTTAGTTATGTTTCCTAAAAAATTAACTATAAATTCATAGTGTTATCTCTGATTCAGATTTAAGATTGAAGGATTTTCAACTTTAAAAATGTGATTACTCCTATGGATCTTTTATTCTCTTTGGTGGCAATTCAGAAGCCTCTAAGCAACATATTACATTTTAGTTAACCAATGATTACTCATCATATTAGACATAGAAACGGAATCTAATTCTTGAAAGTGCGTATGGTTTTCTCCTAGTGCACACATTAGTCTTCTCAACTCTTCTTACATAAAATACTATTTCAGAAATAATACCATCTTTTACTCAATATTTTATGAGAAGAGCCAGTCAATTAAACATAGTTATACCACCTTTAATCTTTTAAATTCTACAAAAATAGGTATTTCATTTTGATGTCATTATCATCTTGGATTCACAATGGCCAAGCAAACCTCTCATAAAGATGACAGAATATCTGCTAATTATCTAAAAAAAAATTAATGAATAGACTTACAACAATTTATCTTAAATGCCCTTCTGAATAATTACCATCGTGATTCACTAAGAGGAAGAGCAAAAAGAGAAGACATCTTTTATCGTATCCCATTGTCTTTTTCCTCTTGAGATATTTAGTCATAAGATAAATTATTTCAATGTAGATATTTAATTTGATGAAATGAAAATTGCAATGATGACAAATGCATAAGATTTTAACTGCAAGTAATAAAACTCAACAAAAAACTTTTATTAAAGTATGTAAAAAGTCATTTTGAATGATAATACTATGAAAAATTGTGGCATTACTTCATTATTAGAAAAGCTCAATCTATAAATATACTTTGAGAGAGTGTGCTATCAAAGAAGGTATTGTTTATTGTGAATGTTACAAACAATGAACTCCAAAGGCATTTTTCCCTTTAAATATGATTTATGTTGGCCTGTATTAGCTGTACATAGTCAAAACCATAGAGGAATATTTTCAAATGTCTAAAATGTGTCCAATATTGTATATGAAATGGATACTTTATATTAAATATATGTATTTGTGGGAATTAAGCAACCAATATGTTGATACATATTGACCAATTAGATTAAAATCATTGTTTTCCACACACCTAAATTTTGCTGATGTTGCAGAGACAACTACGTTATCCCTGAAGGAAGGAGATGTGATTAAATTTTAAGAGTGAAACTTTTTTGTTAATGTGACAGTAGATTAGTAATACCCAAAAGTCTGCACACTAAAAATCTGTGTAGTCAAATATAAAAACAAAAATGTGTTAAAGCACTGCAAATTAGTGAAAAGAGAACACTGAACATCAAAGCGTGGCACAAATATTTGCCTAGTTGTAACATTGATGTGAATGGAAGGATAACTAATACTCTGGATGATGCCGAGCAATAAGATCTACCACTAAGGGGCAGGAATAAGATCTGATTTAATCTTATTGGCTGAGACGCAAGTGTCACTGACCAGACACGGACTCTCCACTCTAAATCCCCACTGACAAAAATTCTGTCTTAACCAACGTGGGATGGCTCCCTACCCTTTACCACATTATCCATTTTCTTTAAGCATCTGTTTGAAGATTAGCAAGCATAGTATAGAACAGATACATTTTAGTAACAATAAAATAATTAATATTGTTATATAATTTAATTTTAATAATAATTTTTGCATTATTAATTTCTATTCTTGTGTGATTTAATTTTTGAAAAAATATTGTGGGAGTACCATGTCTCAGGCAATGTTCTAGCCACTTACATTCTATTGTCATTGTCACATTAACACTAAAGATAGAAAGTAGTGTTATCTTCATTGTATAGGTGAGGAAACTGAAACTAGTGTGTGACTAAGTTGGATTTTGATTCTAGGTGTGACCGAACTTCTCTAGGGGGAGAGAGACAAACAAAGGAAGAGAAGGAGAGTGAGAGTGTGTGTGAGAAAAAGGGGGGCAAAAGAGGATTGGCAGTAATGCAAAAGTCATATATTCTGTAGAAACAGGCTGGATTTAGATAGATCTCATTTTCTTCAAATACAAATAAACAAAAAATGAGACTTCTGTAAATATTTCTGTTGGACATAGGAATCAAACATTATCCAGAAGATGTGAAGAAATTTTTATGCTTCTGTGTGCTTCAAATAACAGGAAATTTTAGAAAATAGCATCTGTGTCCCGGCTTTTTCAAATTCAATGAAAGGAATGGTCTTTATAGGCTTAAAGAAAGAAGAAACTATTTTAAATTATACTGAATTAGGCTGACAACAGCAATAAAAAGAAATCCAGTAAAGGGATCCAGAAATCCAATAAAAATTCAACTGCACAATTGAGGTATGTGGAAATTCTCCTACCCATAATTAAGTGATTTCTCAACCTCTCAATATATAGGAGAGAGAATAAAAAAATATGCAAATAACAGGAAAAAAGGTGATAGATTGAGAAGAGGAAGAATGGATAAATGACTCCAATCTTGAAAATGTCCCTGAAGAAGAAATCAGAATAAAATTAAGAGAAACAACACTGAAAGATGTGATTGAAGAAAACTTTCATCAGATGAAAATTTTTTGAAATTTAAAATTAATGACTTTCAATTGGCAAAATAAATGAATTGAACTCTTATTTAGATATAGTCTGGTCATAGTTTAGACTTTAAAGTATAAATAATTCTACATGTATCCAATCAAAGGGAAAAGAAAAACATGATATAAACAAAAGCAAAAGTGTTGATTGTGCAGTTCTTTTGGGACATTATGAACACTCAAATAAATAATATTCTGTGGAAATTCAAGGGATAGACTCAAATATACAGTCAAGATATTGTTCCTATAGTAACATAACAGGAAGATAATCTCAGATAACTGAGAATCCATTAACCTATTGCTTCCATCCTCTTGCTGAAATATCTCTTTTGAAGATATTTCAGCTAATGGGAAGAAGAATAAAAATAAAAACTCAAAATAAAGTAATTGTTTTCTGTAGAAGTAAAAGAAATGTGGGTTAGCATTGATACTCAGCTAAACAAATAGAGTTAAATACAAAATATTCTTGAAAATATGGTAACAAAATAAGACAATCAAAAAAATTCATATGACTTATTTTTATGATTAAAAACCTTACTCTATCCTAGATTACAGTTATAAATATGAGAAGTTGATGTGAAAGGAGAAAGAGAAATAAAAGTTTAAAATATTTTCAGTGCTCAACTTTGATTATCTGCCTTCCAAATAACTATAAAATACAAAACAAACTACCTATAACTTTATATAGAAAAGAGTGAAAGGAAAGAAAACAATGATGAAATATAGAATAAACAAATAACAAAACTGGAAAACATTATGACAATGGGTATAACACATTCTTAAATGCCTATACCAATTGAAATGACATTTATACAATGCATGTTATTGTACAATATAGACAAAATATGAAGATGAAGATATGAAGAAGAGGCATTAAACTGTTAAAAATGATTAGTAGGTAGGGCATATTACAGAAGACTAATTTTGTATATTTTCTTAAAAGATTTCTAAAAGCAGCAATATGAGATATACCCCCAAAACTCAATTACAATATTTAACAAAAGAATAGTGGGTATGAATGAAGATATTTAGATTAAAAAAAAATCAGTAAATTAACAGTGGCAATTTTAATATAAAATTGAGTAGAATTAAAAAAGGAATGGTTTAAAGTTGAGAATAAAAATAATTCTGTTGAAAAAGAAACATCAACTGGGGCTGGCCCTATGGCTTGGTGGTTAAGTTTGGCGTGCTCCACTTTGGTAGCCTAGGTTCAGTTCGCAGATGTGGATGTACACCACTTGTCAGTGGCCATGCTATGCTGGTGACCCACATAGATAATAGAAGAAGATTGGCACTGATGTTAGCTCAGGGCTAATCTTCCTCAGCAAAAAACAATTTAAGACAAGATACATCAACAGAATTATTTCATTGTCAATTTTTAACCATTCTATTTTATATAAAGTAAACAGGCCTTTGAAAGAGGATCTGACTCTTTCAAAAGTATACAACTTTCTATTTATTAAACATATTCTTTAACATTTATGAATTCAATTATAAAATGCTCTCTAACTTTAAAATTTAGAGTTATACTCTTTACATTTCTAATAGTCTTGACGTCATGATGTTCACTGTAAAAGAGTTAACAAAAACCCACACATGATTTTACTAAATTTTACTTTGTATAAATTAGAATATGTAGCAACCCTTCTACTCACAATACATGTAACGTGAAGGCAAAAATTTGACCAAAGAAGGAGGGGGAGGAAGAGGAGAAGGGAAAGAAGGGAAAGAAGAAGAGGATGAAAGAGGGGGAGAAGACCACCCTCCAGGTAATTATTGCCACAGCAAAATGGAGGATTAGAGTTTTAAAGACTTCCATTCTTTAAAAAAAGAGAATAAATTGCCACTTAGAACGCTTTTTGAGCATATTTAGTGCTGTAAGCGTGAACTATTGTTATTGTAATTATTAATGTTAATGAATGAATAGTAAATGATAATTTTTAGTTGTATGTTAGTAAATAGCTTTTAAAAGTATAGAAATCATATTTGATATGTTAAGAAGCAGTACATAAAATCAAGAGTTTAAAAATTGCACGGAAAAAAAGAAATTATATATTCAAATGACATTAGTGATTTCTCATAATTGGTTTTAGAACTGGGACCTGTGTGACCCTGGGGACACGGAGACTTTCTGAGGTATAAAGTACAGAATGCTTTAAGGAAATTACCTTCCATTTTTGAACACCGAGAATCTTGGAATTGGCTTTTTGAAATATTTTATCCCTTGCTGAGCAAAAAGAGTAAAGGAGGAACTTTTTATTTCTGTTAAGCTGGAAGACAGACATTTCAAATGTCTGAATTTTAGTTGGGTATTCTAGATCTTTAGCATTAAAACAATGTGGAACAATGGAGGAAAATTGATAAGATACCTAGTTAGATGTAAACTAGGCCAGGGTCAGATCAAGAAAGGGGCAGAAAAGAAACCTCAGTCTTAGTAGTGAATTTGTTCTGGATGCTCTTCCTAGGTTGAAATCTTAAGTATTAAATACAGTATGGGAGTGACGTTTGCACAACATTTCGGAACAGCATTACTGAGTTCAGTTCACTATTCCTTTATATCCCTTCTTTCCCCTGTCTTCATGTGCCACCACTAATTGTCTTCTATCATTTGGCTAGTTCCTTTTGTCTATTAAGGGTAATTTTGGGATTGTTTTTAGTCCCTGCTGCTGACTGTGTATGTTAGGCGTAGTGCTTAAGGTTCTGAGTAATATATATTAAGAAAAATGTTTGGGAGGCAGAAATTTGGTCGATTTTTTGGGCACACAGCATTCAAAATGCTGAAGGAGGTGTTTCATGTTAACAGTCCAACCTGATTTGGAGGAGGAGGTTTTATATATCACTAGTGGAATTTCCAAATCCCCTAGCTCCTATCACAATTCACCAGGGCTAGGAGGAAAAGGAGAGAATGTAAGCAGGGAAAATTAGCAGTTTTCTCATCTTATCATATCAATGGTTTGTCCTTATGATATTTCAAATATGCTATGACAAGAAACCTAAGTTACTTAGCCTTTATATTCTTTACAGTCTCAACTTTGAGTTTCTTTCTAATTCTTTGGAGGCTAAAATTGACCCAAAATTGACCCAAAGGCAATTCAAAGAATGGAAGAAAAAGGCAAACTATTATGAAGTGATTGCCTATTCAGTAAACCATCCTGCTATAAATGCAAACTAATAGGATTTGATTTATTTTTCATATCTCATGGAATTTTTTAAAAATCAAGACCATGTGAGTTGTTATTTATGAATTCAAGTACTTGTATGGTTATAATATTGCACCTTATCAAGGTCTTCCTCTCCATTTTACAACCACACTCTTCCAGGAGTGGAGTGAGTGAGAAGAATGGAGATGCCATCAAATAGGCAAGAGCTTTGGCTTTAAGATAAATAGGAAGCCATCGTGGGGTCTTATGAAGAGGAGAGCCATCTTCTGACTCATGCTTTAAAAGGACTACTCTGGCTGCTGAGTTGAGATTAGACTGTAGGTAGCAAAGGGAAAGGCAGGGAGACCACCTAGCGGGCTCTGCAGTATCCCCAGCTAGCGGTGGTGGCTCACTTGGGGTGGTAGAATTGTATGTGGTGAGATGTAGTCATATTCTAGATTTATTTTGAGGGTAGAGTCATTAGACTTCTCAACAAATTGGTTGTAGGGTGCGAGTGAAAAATAGAAATAAAGGAATACTTAAGAATTTCTGGCCTAAACAAGTGGAAGACAGAGTTTCCGGTAATTTGAAATAGAGAACACTGAGGGTAGAGCATGTTTCAGAAGAGATGTCCAGTCTGGGTGGCTTTGAAATGTCTGTTGGACATCCAGGTAAAGACATAAGTAGGTAGTTGGATATATGAGTCTGTAGTTTGGGGGACACTTCTGTAGATATAAGCTGTACATATAAATGTGGGAGTCACTGGCAAATGAATGCACTCTATGCGATTACTAAGGGAAAGTGTGTAGGCAGAGGGTAGAAAGGACACAAGCCAATCCTAAGGTGTTACAATATTAAGAGGCTGGAAAGAAGATGAGGAACCAGAAAAGGGGATTGAAGAGTGACAGTGATGTAGGAGGAAATTCAGGAGAGTGTGGTGTCCTGAAGCCAAAAAGGGGGAAAGAGTAACAAATTTTGTCAAGTGCTATGATAGATCACGATGAAGTCTGAGAACTGTCCCTGGAGTTAGTAATGTGGATTCCATTGTTGACTTTGATAGGGCGTCTTTGGTAGAGTGGTGAAGTTTAAAAGCTTAATTTGAGCAAGTGTAAGAGAGGAGGAAAGGAATTGGAGACTGTGTAGACCAGCCTGGGAATTTTGCAACTAAGAAAAGCGAAGAAACAGAGCCTTTAGATGGTGGGAGAAATGGAGTAATGTTTTTGTTGGAAGAGAAAAGAAATTACAGTATGTTTACATGGTAATGTAAATGGTCCAGTTAAGAGAAAAACAAGAAGAAATTGATGATGTATTATCTTATCATCTGTTTTCAAAATAATCTCATAATATAGTTCTAATTGTTATTTTCATTATGTAGATGAAGAACCTAAGAACAGAAAGTTTAAGTGGCATGCTCACTTTTCTATTTCTGAATTATGTTGTTCTTTCAAAGCTTCAATCATTCCCTTTATTTCTTTTAACTTATTTTGAACTATTTAGTTTGTTTCCATCTGCTTTGTTGCCTGTGTTATCATTAACTGAAAGAATGTTATTCAGTCTATTTTAAAATTTATTCTTATGTCTTTTTTGAACTTTATTGTAAACACTTTTTGTTTGTTTGTTTTCTGTGTTTAAACAAGAAGGGATTTCCTGGACTAATGGAAACAGATTTCTGGGTAGTTGGAGAGAACGGGCCAAGATAACTTTCCAACCACGATGGCGTGCTCTTCTGTTACTATGTAGGTCTCAAAAAATAACCTCTGGCATCTAAAATAGTTGAACTCATAGAAACAGAGTAGAATGGTGGTTGCTAGGGGCTGAGGGTAAGGGGAAACGGGGATTTTCCATTTAATGTGTATGAAATTTCATTTATACAAGATAAATAAGTTCTAGAGATCTACTGTTCAACATCATGCCTATAGTTAATGTTACCGTATTGTACACCTCAAAGTTTGTTGAGAGGGTAGACTCATGTTAAATGTTCTTACGACAATAAAAATAAATGAATAACTTCATCTGGTTTTATTAATGAATGTAGTCTCGTCTCTGAGAGCTAAGCCTGAGTCAAGAAGATGCTCTGGTTTCAGTTCTGTGGTTCCTAGACCTACAGGTCTCGTACTATATGATGGTGCTGTTCACTTTCTACCTTATCTCTTAAGATGCTTTCTGAGATTGGTCTCCTCAGGAATGCTCACCGCCCCCCTCCGCTTAATTAATTAAAACTTCTTTCCCCTTACTCCTAAGTTTCCTTTCCTATACTATTTGAATTCTGCTTTTAACCATTTTCCCTCAAGGGGGAGGATCTGTCCTTTGAGATCAGAGAGTTTACTAGGATTTTCTGAGATTATTATGGGCTTTCTATCTGGAAAAAGAAAATGAATGTTTACCTTCCTCCTTTCACACCACATATTAAACTCAGTTTCGTGTATATAGATCTCAATATAAAAAGTCAAATAATAAACCTGTCAGAAAGAAAGAAAGGAGAGCATCTTTGTGACGCTGGGTGTACAAAGATTTTTTTCCCCAAGAGTAACAAAATTACTGACTCTAAAATGAAGAACTTCTGCAAATAAATTAAAAAAGGAAGATAACCTCATAAAAAGTGGTTAAAACACTTAGGCACTTTTCAAATAGAATATCCATGAGGCCAGTAAACATGAAAAAATGCTCGACTTCATTAGTCGTCAGGAAAATATAAATTAAAAACACAATTTACACACCCAGCAGAAGGGCTAAAATGAAAGACATCCATTCCAAATGTTGGCTAGAATGTAGAGCAACTTAATTCAGATACACTGCTAATAGAAATGCATGTTATTATACCTGCAGTGGAAAACTCTGGAAGTATCAATGAAAGCTGCATATATGCCGAGCCAGTGGTTATACTCCTAAGCATATATCCAACAGAAATCCATTCATTTGTTCACAAAAAGAGTTGCACAAGAATATTCACAGCAGCACTATTCCTAATAGCTCGCAAAACTGGAAATCACTAAAATGTCCATCAATAGAAAAATGGATAAATATATTGTGGTACATAAGTACAATAGAATATAACAATGAATCATTTTGAATGCTTGCAATAATGTGGAGGAATCACATAAATAAAATCTGGGGCAAAAGGAGGCAGACTCAAAAAAAGTAGACACATATCCAATTTACATAAATTCAAAAACAACAAAATAATCTATGGTGTTAGAAGTCAGAACAGCAGATGCCCTTGCAAAGGGAGCAGTAGTGACTGGGCAGGGCAATGTTCTATTTCTTGATCTTGGCACTGATTATTTATGTGTCTTAACTTTGTGAAAATCCAGAGATCTGTACACTTGTAATCTGTAAGTTATATTTCAATAAAAGGTTTACTTAAAAATGCAAATAATGAATAGATAGCTGGTTATAGTCATAATTTGGCTAAATGTTGACCTCTGTTTAAACTTGTTAAGTGATGTGCATCTTATCTGTGGCGGGGGTGGGGTACTCCACTCTGCTGCAGTAGTCAGAGGAACTGAAAGTGGTGTAATTGCTTTTTTATTTTGAACATACTCTTTTGGATGCCTGCAGAATCCACTCTCAGGAAATGTTTATTTGTAGAGGTCACATCTTCATTACTTTGGGCCAAAATCCATTGCACTTTTGGTATTATTTAATAAGAGTATTGCTTTTCTGTTGAGAAAGGTTGGACATTGCTAATTAAATAGAATTAGACCCGTGTTACCCCCCTGTCTCTGCTGTCAAAATCCATTCTCTGCCCTATGAGAAGACTCGGGAAACAGCAGCTAGTCTTCACTAACTTATTTCATTCAATTAAAATTAAATTACACAATTGAACTTTTTTCTTGTCTTTTCTATATAACATTTTAGTTAATTGCTTAATTAAAACTGAAGCCTGACATTTGTTTCTGTCTCTTTAGGAAAAACGAAAAAGCAAAGACGCTAACTACTACTTTCTCATTCAGTTATTCAACAGGAAGCTCTTGAAATAGTCTTCTATTACCAAAGAAAGAAAAAGATTACACCTTTTCCATGAAAATATTTATTTAAAAGATATGAGCGTGTTAGTTATTAAGTTCAATATTAGATTCCAGTTTCTAGGAAGGCATTTAAAATGCAACCATATTCAACAAATATTTCTGATTTCCATTGCACACATGTAGCCGCCCCTGACACAGGAAGGGTTAATAATCACTGGAAAAAGCTTGCCAACAAACTGTGACCCGGAGGTGAGAAGGCCGGTTAGCCAATGACGGGTAAGACCCCCTGGGGGGGGGCAACCTAAGCCAGGCGGCGGCTGCCCGGGGGCACAGATGGAGAAATGATATCGATATCGGGAGCAAGAGGGACCGTTGCCTAAGAGACCTTGCCTGCTCTGAGATAAAAATATAGGAGCACAGCAACAACATGATAATATCAAAACAGAGGCCAAGGGAGGGCTCCTTGAGAAATCACTAAGAATTCTTGGCATTCGCTAATTACTTCATCCAGAACACCTGTGTATGTTTAACAGCTGTAAGCTATGTATATATTGAAACGCTGGTTATAATAAACTAAATCAGCCCTCTCCGCATCTATCCTGATGTGTACATTGGATTGCGACACCGACAACACACACACACTCACAAAATCCCCAAAATACAAACTTGAGTTTCCTTAGTGAGTTCATCATTTTCCAGTCGCAATTCTACACATAAAAATAGATAGTGACTCTATCTATTGGTTACCAGATAGTACTGTTCCTCCAAAAATCTAATTTCCTCCAATATAACTACTACCATTTGTGCAGTGGTTACTATTTTGGCATTGTCAAATTGTTTTATGGACAGTAACTCCTTTAATATTCATAAAACCCTATGAAACAGGTACTATCATTATTCCCTTTTTATAGATGAGAAAACTGAGACACAGGGTGGTTAAGAGACTTGCCCAAGATTATCCAGCTAGCAGATGCAAGAGCTGGGATTTTCATCCAATATTTCATTTTCATTCTATTAATTTATATGTAGGAGTCAGACTCTTAACCACTATATTGTAGCGCCTCCAAGAAGAGTCACACAGGCCAATAGGGAACTCTCCTTCTGAAATCACAGAATTTATTTTTTCTATGAATTCATAGCTACTTACTGAGATTCTCTAGTATGTTGTATTAGGTTGTGCTGGGTACACATCAGTGAGTATAACAGGTATAGTTTTTGTCCTCATGAACCTTCAAAACAACAAACATGATGTATGTTAGCTAAACTTATCGTGGTAATCATTTTGCAATATATGTAAGTCAAGTCATTGAGCTGGACACCTTAAACTTATATACTGCTGTGCATTAATTATATCATGATAAAACCGAAAAAAAAAGACAATGAACAGGTGGAAATAAATAAACATGCAACTAAAGAAAAGGACAAAACACATAATCAGACAGCCCTCATTTTGCACTGTTCCAGAATACACAAATTTCAGTTACTGCATTTACTTAAATAAAGCCAGCCCCTCAACAACATGGTTCAAATTCCAGTAACGATAATATGTTAACTATGAGTAACTTCGTGAAGTAACAAATGGGCTGCTGGCTCTTCAGTCCACAAACTGCTACACAAATAACAGATGCACGTTATGATTAGTGACCATTTACAGACCATTCACATCACTTCTTACAAAGTCTGTGATTGATTGCTGGTCATCTCTTATTCGGTTCATGTATATACAGTAAAGCCTTTTGCTATGTTACTTCTTTGTCTCTCAGTAATAAACGCACATGACATTGCACAAATACGGATAATTGAAAAGAGGGAATTGGGCGATAAAGAACATGCAGCAAAGGACGAAAAAATTATAATGCTGACAGTGAAATTAGAATTGAATGTAAGTGGAGTTATAGAAGAAATAGTGGATCATGTTAACAGTGCTGCCATTTCAGAGACTAAGTAAGCATCCAGGGGAACTTAGTGAAGGTGAATTTATTGACATAAATGAGAAAAATGAGTTTGACAGAAAGGACAAAGATGTCCCAGAGTACGTGACATGAGCAAAAAACTTCACATTAAAGAACTCTCAAAGATGTTTCCTGACATTGAAAGTACATAGGATAAAATGTTGGGAACTAATCCAAACTTAGAAAGAAGCGTGACAGTTTGCCAAGACATAAAAAAGGGGCTTGCTTCGTAAGTTACATCATGAGAAGAAGGCAAGACTGTGTAACAGCTTTTGATGATTTTTTTACAAAGAAATACAACACTTTAATTGTCAATGTTTCTGATACATTAAATTACCACATACTAAGTAAATATTGGTTTTACTATATTTTTTATTTCCGTATCTATTGATAACTGATGGTAAGAGCATTTTAAATGTTAGACAGAGATGTTTAAAGGACATGGAACAATTGTAAGTTTTCTCATCTATTATTAAAGTAGCTTTACATGATTTCAGCTTAGATGCCCATTTTTAGAATCCCACACTATTGTGCGAAGCAAAAACCACCTGTACAAAAGAAAAAACCATCAATTCCTCCTCCCCAACCAGTCTTTTTTTCTATTATTACTCCACTGGGGAAACAAGAATTAAAATAATATTTCCGTAGCTCTTCCAGATTTTCAATTTCAGATCTTTTGGTTTTCTTCTGAGATGAGAATTTTGTTTCTTCTTCTTCCTTGTCCCAGTATAGTTATGTCACCATTTTTAGTTCAGCTAAGATGAATTGTTTGTGAATTTATAAATAACATAGCTCCACTTTTATTTCCTCATTCCTAAGCTACACATAATATCTTTTGACTTTGCTCATTGAAAAATACGATATTAGGGCCCTATCCATTCTTCTGGTACCTCATAACTGCCAAATCTGAAATTCTTACATTTGTACTTTTATATTATCAAAGTCAACTAAAGTTATTCAATTATATTGTCATGTGTATATAGTATTATAGTGCAGATCTACTGCTGATGATTTTTTTCAGTTTTTATACGTCTGAAAAAAGACTTTATTTTCATTTTTTGAAAGATATTTTCACTAAATAAAGAATTCTAAGGTTTTTTTTTTTTTAAATTCAATGCTTTAAAGATGTTGCTCTATCATCTTTTAGCTTGCATTGTCTCTGACAAGAAACCTGCTGTCATCCTTATCTTTGTTTCTCTGTCAGCAATGTCTTTTTTTCTCCGTCTTTTTTTAAGATATTCTTTTACCACAGATTTTAAGCAATTTGCTTATCGTGTGTCTTTTTTTTTTTTATTAATGTTATGATAGATTACAACCTTGTGAGATTTCAGTTGTACATTTTTGTTAGTCATGTTGTGGGTACACCACTTCCCCCTCCGTACCCTCCCCCCACCCCCCCTTTTCCCTGGTAACCACCGATCAGATCTCCTTCTCAATATACTAATTTCTACCTATGAGTGGAGTCATATAGAGTTCGTCTTTCTCTGACTGACTTATTTCGCTTAACATAATGCCCTCGAGGTCCATCCACATTGTTGTGAATGGGCCAATTTCGTCTTTTTTTATGGCTGAGTAGTATTCCATTGTGTATATATACCACATCTTCTTTATCCAATCATCAGTTTCTGGGCATGTAGGCTGGTTCCACGTCTTGGCTATTGTAAATAATGCTGCGATGAACATAGGGGTGCAACGGACTCTTGAGATATCTGATATAAGGTTCTTAGGATAGATACCCAGTAATGGGATGGCTGGGTCATAGGGTATTTCTATTTTTAACTTTTTGAGAAATCTCCATACTGTTTTCCATAGTGGCTGTACCAGTTTGCATTCCCACCAACAGTGTATGAGGGTTCCTCTTTCTCCACAACCTCTCCAACATTTGTCATTCTTGGTTTTGGATGTTTTTGCCAATCTAACGGGGGTAAGGTGATATCTTAGTGTAGTTTTGATTTGCATTTCCCTGATGATTAGTGATGATGAACATCTTTTCATGTGTCTATTGGCCATATTCATATCTTCTTTTGAGAAATGTCTGTTCATGTCCTCTGCCCATTTTTTGATCGGGTTGTTTGTTTTTTTGTTGTTAAGCAGTGTGAGTTCTTTGTATATTATGGAGATTAACCCTTTGTCGGATAAGTGGCTTGTAAATATTTTTTCCCAATTAGTGAGCTGTTTTTTTGTTTCAATTCTGTTTTCCCTTGCCTTGAAGAAGCTCTTTAGTCTGATGAAGTCCCATTTGTTTATTCTTTCTATTGTTTCCCTCAACTGAGGAGTTACAGTGTCCGAAAAGATTCTTTTGAAACTGATGTCAAAGAGTGTACTGCCTATATTCTCTTCCAAAAGACTTATTGTCTCAGGCCTAATCTTTAGGTCTTTGATCCATTTTGAGTTTATTTTGGTGTGTGGTGAAAAAGAATGGTCAATTTTCAATCTTTTGCATGTGGCTGTCCAGTTTTCCCAGCACCATTTGTTGAAGAGACTTTCTTTTCTCCATTGTAGGCCCTCTGCTCCTTTGTCAAAGATTAGCTGTCCATAGATGTGTGGTTTTATCTCTGGGCTTTCAATTCTGTTCCATTGATCTGTGGACCTGTTTTTGTACCAGTACCATGCTGTTTTGATCACTGTAGCTTTGTAGTATGTTTTGAAATCGGGGATTGTGATTCCGCCGGCTTTGTTTTTCTTGCTCAGGATTGCTTTAGCAATTCGTGGTCTTTTGTTCCCCCATATGAATTTTAGGATTGTTTGTTCAATTTCTGTGAAGAATGTTCTGGGGATTCTGATTGGGATAGCATTGAATCTGTATATTGCTTTAGGTAGTATGGACATTTTAACTATGTTTATTCTTCCAATCCATGTGCAAGGAATGTTTTTCCATCTCTTTATGTCATCGCCTATTTCTTTCAAGAAAGTCTTGTAGTTTTCATTGTATAGATCCTTCACTTCCTTGGTTAAGTTTATCCCAAGGTATTTTATTCTTTTCGTTGCGATTGTGAATGGGATAGAGTTCTTGAGTTCTTTTTCTGTTAGTTTATTGTTAGTGTATAGAAGTGCTACTGATTTATGCACGTTAATTTTATACCCTGCTACTTTGCTGTAGTTGTTGATTATTTCTAATAGTTTTTCTGTGGATTCTTTGGGGTTTTCTATGTATAGGATCATGTCGTCTGCAAACAACGAGAGTTTTACTTCTTCGTTACCTATTTGGATTCCTTTTATTTCTTTTTCCTGCCGAATTGCTCTGGCCAGCACCTCCAGTACTATGTTGAATAGGAGTGGTGAAAGTGGGCACCCTTGTCTTGTTCCTGTCCTCAGTGGGATGGCTTTCAGCTTTTGTCCATTGAGTATGATGTTGGCTGTGGGTCTATCATATATGGCCTTTATTATGTTGAGGTACTTTCCTTCTATACCCATTTTACTGAGGGTTTTTATCATAAATGGGTGTTGGATCTTGTCGAATGCTTTCTCTGCATCTATTGAGATGATCATGTGGTTTTTGTTTTTCATTTTGTTGATGTAGTGTATCACGTTGATTGACTTGCGGATGTTGAACCATCCCTGTGTCCCTGGTATAAATCCCACTTGATCATGGTGTATAATCTTTTTGATGTATTGCTGTAATCGGTTTGCCAAAATTTTGTTGAGGATTTTTGCATCTATGTTCATCAGTGATATCGGCCTGTAGTTCTCCTTCTTTGTGTTGTCCTTGTCAGGTTTGGGGATCAGAGTGATGTTGGCTTCATAGAATGTGTTAGGGAGTTCTCCATCTTTCTCAATTTTCTGGAACAGTTTGAGGAGAATAGGCATTAAGTCTTCTTTGAATGTTTGGTAGAATTCTCCAGAGAAGCCGTCTGGTCCTGGACTCTTGTTTTTGGGGAGGTTTTTGATTACCGTTTCTATTTCCTTACTTGTGATTGGTCTATTCAGATTCTCCATTTCTTCCTGATTCAGTTTGGGGAGATTGTAGGAGTCTAGGAATTTGTCCATTTCTTCCAGGTTGTTCAATTTGTTGGCATATAGTTTTTCATAGTATTCTCTTATGATCTCTTGTATTTCATTGGTATCTGTTGTGATTTCTCCTCTGTCCTTCCTGATTTTATTAATTTGCGATTTCTCTCTTCTTTTCTTGGTGAGTCTGGCTAGGGGTTTGTCAATTTTGTTAATTCTTTCGAAGAACCAACTCTTTGTTTCATTGATCCTTTCTATTGTCTTTTTTGTTTCAATATCGTTTGTTTCTGCTCTTATTTTTATTATTTCCCTCCTTCTACTGACTCTGGGCTTTGTTTGTTCTTCTTTTTCTAGTTCTGTTAGGTGTCGTTTGAGGTTGCTTACGTGAGCTTTTTCTTGTTTAGTGAGGTGAGCCTGTATTGCAATGAATTTCCCTCTTAGGACTGTTTTTGCTGCATCCCAAATGATTTGGTATGTCGTGTTCTCATTTTCATTTGTCTCCAGATAATATTTGATTTCTTCTTTAATTTCTTCAATGATCCATTGTTTGTTGAGAAGCGTGTTGTTTAGTCTCCACATTTTTGCACCTTTCTCTGCTTTTTTCTTGTAGTTGATTTCTAGTTTAATAGCGTTATGATCAGAAAAGATGCTTGATATTATTTCAACTCTCTTGTATTTATTGATGTTTGCTTTGGTTCCCAAAATATGGTCAATCCTTGAGAATGTTCCATGTGCACTTGAGAAGAATGTGTAACCTGCTGTTTTTGGATAAAGTGTTCTATATATATCTATTAAGTCCATATGGTCCAATTTTTCATTTAATTCTATTATTTCCTTGTTGATTTTCTGTCTGGATGTTCTGTCCATTGGTGTTAATGGTGTGTTGAGGTCCCCTACTATTATTGTATTGTTGTTGATGTCTTCTTTTAGTTCTATTAAGAGTTGCTTTACAAATTTTGGTGCTCCTGTGTTGGGTGCTTATATATTTATAAGTGTTATGTCTTCTTGGTGGAGAGTCCCTTTTATCATTATATACTGTCCCTCTTTATCTTTCTTTATCTGTTTTGCTTTGAAATCTACCTTGTCTGATATTAGTATAGCGACACCTGCTTTCTTTTGTTCATTATTAGCTTGGAGTATTGTTCTCCATCCCTTGACTCTGAGTCTGTGTTTGTCTTTGGGGCTGAGGTGTGTTTCCTGGAGGCAGCATATTGTTGGATCTTGTTCTTTAATCCATCCTGCCACTCTGTGTCTTTTGATTGGGGAGTTCAATCCATTTACATTTAGAGTGATTATTGAGACGTGGGGGCCTACCACTCCCATTTTGTGTCTTGTTTTCCGGTTTTCTTCAGTTTCCTTTGTTTCTCGTCCCATGGTTTAATCTGTTCTGATGTAGAGCTGCTACTCTCTGTTGTTGTCCTTCTACTTATCTCCTCTGCTCTTGGTTTTGTAGCCCCTTTCCTTTTTTGGATTTTTCAGGAATGAGGGTTTTCCTGAGGATTTCCTGAAGAGGAGGTTTTGTGGCAATGAACTCCCTTAATTTTTGTTTATCTGGGAAAGTTTTTATTTCTCCATCGTATTTGAAGGATATTTTCGCTGGGTAGAGAATTCTCGGCTGTAGATTTTTGTCCTTCAGATTTTTGAATATATCATTCCACTCTCTTCTAGCCTGTAAAGTTTCTGCTGAGAAATCTGCTGATAGCCTGATGGGGGTTCCTTTGTAGGTTAGTTTCTTTTGCCTGTCTGTCCTTAGTATTTTCTCCTTGTCGTTGACTTTTGCTAGCTTCACTACTATATGCCGTGGAGTTGGTCTTCTTGCATTGATAAAGTTTGGAGATCTATTGGCTTCTGTCACCTGAAGATCCATCTCCCTCACCAGATTTGGGAAGTTCTCAGCCATTATTTCTTTGAATAGGTTTTCTGCCCCTTTCTCCTTCTCTTCTCCCTCTGGTATACCTATAATCCTTACGTTGCATCTCCTAATTGTGTCTGATAATTCTCGGAGAGTTTCTTCATTTCTTTTAAGTCTTGCTTCTCTCTCCTCCTCTGCCTGCAACAATTCTATATTGCCATCTTCCAAATTGCTAATTCTTTCCTCCATATTATCGGCCCTACTGTTCAGAGCATCTAGATTTTTCTTAATCTCCTCTATTGTGTTCTTCATTTCCAATATTTCTGTTTGGTTCTTCTTTATCGTATCAAACTCTTTTGTGACATACCTCCTGAACTCGTTGAGTTGTCGGTCAGAGTTTTCTCTTAACTCATTGAGAATCTTAATGATGGCTGTTTTGAAGTCATCATCATTTAGGTTATATATCTAATTTTCTTTGGGATTGTTTTCTGTGTATTTGTTACTTTCTTTCTGTTCTGGAGATTTAATGTATTTTTTCATATTGCTTGATGTTGTTGATTTGTGCCTCCGCATGGAGATAGAGTTTAGTTGCTCCTTTCACTTGTTTCAGCTGCTGCGGTGGGGGGAGCAGCTGTTTATACTTCACCAACCAGGAACCCTGTCCGCAGTTGCTAACTGGGCCTGGGCCCCTCTTCATAGCCACAGTGGCCCTTTGGATTCCCTCCTCTGCCGTGGGGGCCGTCACAGGGGGGCTTCAGGCTGCAGGTGCCTACTGTTGCAGCCCACCTAGATGTGCTCTCTCCTTGGGGTCTGCAATGGTGTTATGGGCTTTTCCAGCGGCCAGGGGTGGGATCACTTATATTTGTCGCTCCGTTGCTGTCGGCACCCACCAAATCTCACTTGTCCTCTATGGGTCGCAGGAGAGCTATTGGCATCTTCTACAGTCTGTGGTTAGTACACCTAGCTATGCTGCTTTTGCCCTGGGGTCTTCCAGCCTTGTGGCTGGTGGCTGGGTGCCTTCTACTGGTGCTGTGCAGAGGCTTTCCCTAAGGCTGCTGTGAGCCTGTAGGGTTTCCCCCTAGGCTACTAAGCTGGGTCTCTGGAACTCTCTCCAGCCTCAGTCCTCTCCGAGATCTCCGGCAATCCCTAGCCTCACAGGGCGGGCAACAGCAGCTAGGGGGTCGCCCCTCCCTCTGGGATTCTCTCCGGGCCTCTCCCGGAGCCGTGAATGCTCAGCGTGGCCCCTCTGCTAACGGCAGACAGAGAGTTTTGTCTGCTGCCCGGGCGGAGCTCCGGCGCTTCCCCTCTGGGTCGCAGAACCGGCCTTTGAAAGTTCCCCCAGCCCCGGTCCTCTCCGAGATCTCTGGCAATCCCTAGTCCCACGGAGCGGGCAACGGCAGCT
The DNA here is from genome assembly GCF_021613505.1 of Equus quagga. Lineage (NCBI taxonomy): Eukaryota > Metazoa > Chordata > Mammalia > Perissodactyla > Equidae > Equus > Equus quagga. The sequence goes on along the minus strand of NC_060284.1, from coordinate 18,856,232 downwards.
GGGAGACCCCCGTGCCCTCCGTGTCTCTCTCTGGGACCCTCCGGGCGCCCTGAGCACCAGGCTGGGTCTCCCCGCCAATGGCGGGGAGAGACTCTCCCCGCGGGCTCAGGTGTGCAACTCCAAAGTTTCCCTCTGCGTTTAGGAGTAATTGCGGGGGGTTTAGGTAGGGTTCTGGTCACCTGTTTCCACCGTCGCTCCTCTGTTGTGTTCTCGCTCCTGCCCTAGATGTGTGTAGATCCTCTGGGGGCGTCCGTTGGAAGAAAGCCGCTTGCGGGTACTAGGCTGCCCGTCGGGGTCGGAGAGTTTTCACCTATTTCCACATCCTCCCGGAGGAAAGTCCATCCGCCTTCCAATGTATAGTCGCGTGGGTGTCTCAGACGTCCTGAGATGCTGTCTGGATATCCTTTGTCAAGCGATAAGTGTCCAAATAATTGTAGACTCGAAGGGCGAGAGACAAAGAGGACTACTCACGGCGCCATCTTGGATCTTCTCCTTATCGTGTGTCTTGATGTCAATTTTTTTCTCCATGTTTTTGTGCTTGGGCTTTGTTGAGGTTCTTGGATCTGTAAGTTTATCATTTTCCTCCAATTAAGACATTTTTTAGCCATTATTTCTTCAAATGTATTTTGCTTCTCACTTCCTTTGATGATTCCAATGCATTTAGCTCACCATCTGGAATTATCCCACATTTCACTGATGTGCTGTTAATTTTTTTCGATCTTTTTCTGTGTTTCATTTTGGATCATTTTGGGTTTTTTTCCCCGTTTTTTCCCCAAGTTCCCCTAGTACATAGTTGTATATTTTAGTTGTAGGTCCTTCTAGTTGTGGCATGTAGGACGCTGCCTCAGCGTGGCCTGAGGAGCAGTGCCATGTCCACTCCCAGGATCAGAACCAGTGAAACCCTGGGCAGCCGAAGCAGAATGCACAAACTTAACCACTCAGCCATGGGGCTGGCCCCTAGATCATTTCTTTTGTTATGTCTTCAAGTCACTAATCTTTTCTTCTGCAATCTTTCATTGATCCCATACAGTGTGTTTTTCATCTTATACATTAAAGTTTCCAATTCTAGAAGTTTGATTTTGTTGCTGTTAATATTTTTCATGTCTTTCTTTAACTCTCTGACTTTATCATATATAGTTAATAATATGTGTTTTAATGTCATTGCCTGCTAATTCTAACATCAATGTCTTTTGATTTGGTTTTGATTGATTGATTCTTCTCCTTATTATGGTCAGTGCTCTTCTGCTTCTTTTCCTTCTTTATAATCTTTGATTGGATACTCACCATTATGAATTTTACCTTGTTTGTGTTCATTTAAATATTCTTAAGCTTTTTTCTGGTTGTGGCTAAGCTACTTGGAATCAGTAGGATGATTTTAGGTCTGTTTTTCAGATGGGAACAGAGCTGAGTTTAATCTGGGGTTAATATCCAGCTTCCATACAAAGAAGGCAAGACCTTCCTTAGTATTCTTATCAAAACCTCCTGATTTATGAGGATTTCCACACTGATTGTTGGATACAGACACTATTCTTGTCCATGTGTGAGCTCTGGGCCCTGTCTTCTTACTCCTTTTAAGTGGTTCTTTCCCATTCTAGGGTAGTTTCCTCGCACAATTCTGCTATCAGTTCTCACTTGAGGCCTCCAGAGCGACCTTCTGCAGATCTGAAGAGTTCTCTCTCCATGCAGCTCTCTTGTCTCTGGTACACTGTCCTCCTCCAGGCAGCAAGCTGGGATAATTACAGGACTCATCTTGTTTGTTTCAAAATTTCTTAGAAATCATTGTCCTCCATTCTGTCATTCCTAATGTTGATGACTTGGGTCATGTTGTTTCATATATTTTGCTCTATATTTTAGTTCTTTCGGGTGTGGGGGTAAATTTCATTCCTGTCATTTGGTCATTCTTTGAACTAGTATATTTTGAGTACTGAATCTTTATAATATTAACAGTGAAATGCAATAAGAAATTAATAAAGAGAGAAGAAAAAAAACCCCTTCGTATTGAAACTTTAAAATGCCCGGAGACATAAACATGTTTTAAGGCATAATTATGCAAATAGATGGCAAAGTTTAAGATAAAGGTGTCAACTTTTCAACTTCATTGAGTATGAAGGGGCATAGGTCAAACAAAAAATATCTTAATTCATAAGGGCATCCTAGAAACCTTATCAAAAGAACAATGTAAATTTTACTAGTTTGGTTCATTAAATTGAAAATTGACTTGAAAAAGGTGGGGGGGAATGAGAGGTTAGATAAGTCATAATCAAAGGAATTAGTAATGGATTACGTCTCATGAGCTCCCTGGAAAAGAAAATCTCAGTTGAAATTATTGAACCCAAGATGGTATTCATTTGCCTAGCTGGATCATAATCCAATAATCAAATACCTTGTTCAGTACATAAATACAAATAATACTCAAACTCTTCTTTATCTAAACTTACAGATTATAAAAAAATATGAATTGCTTTTCAAGTATGTACATGTTACATAAGTCACATCTTTGGATAAAGATTTGTAAATACCTGAAGCTTTCATTCTCTAGACAGGCTAACTGGAAAGGGTCCTCCAACTGCAGCTCATTGGTTGGCTTTAATAGAACTTTAACATTACTGGACTCTAGGAAGTATCTGGACTTCTGGGTACAACTCAATTAAATCATATCCAAATCTTAGGTACCAATGTTTCTTCTTTGAACTGCATTTTAATGTTTTCTATCATTGTCACCATTTTTAAATTTGATTTAGTTTTTTAAACATATGCTTTAAAACACTGCACTCAAGGTCAGGACTCTTGGATTCTGTTCCTAGGAAGTTAATCAGTCTCCTTGACAATCTGAACCTCAGTTTTTGTGGCTAAAAACACTTGTCTTTTGACTTTCCTAAGGGTACATCATATCTTAAGCACTATGGAGGGACAAGGGTTTCTATTTTTTATTGTTGGCCTTTCAGAATGTGGGCCTATTACTTAATGTGTAAATTTGAATATAAGCCAAATTTGAGGACACAAATTTTCAAAATGCCAGTCTGTTGTCATGCACAGTATACCAGACACTTTACTTATTTTATTAAGCCTGAAAAGATAAGAAGGCCTAGTAGCGATCAAAATCTGAGAGAAACAGGAAATACTGGAATGACTTACTTCAAGGTCAGTAACTAGGGAGCAGGATGAAATCTAAAAAGGCAGACAACAAAGAGACCTGAAACAGATCATTTAGAAAGAGAAGTAATTATTAAATGAAACTATCAGAATCTAACTAAGAAAAAAAATTGTAGATGGAATAAAATGGGAAATCAAGGATCAAAGAAGAATTGGATTTAAATTCATCATTAGACCCAGCTTATCAATACAATGACATAAATTAACCTTGTGTTGTGTAAGGCAATGCTTTGCCATAATATTCTGTTGTAAGACCCAACATTCACTTTTCATTCTTGCCCTAGGCGACTACAAGCTATTAGATTTGTACTTTCATTGGAGAAGACCTGTTGGTGAAAATATTCTGGAGTCATATGGCCTGGATTAAAACATCTGTTCAGGATTTTAAATATTAAGGAATTATTGTTTATTTTTACCAGTGTGGTAAAGGTATTGGGGTTATGTTTTTTTAAAATAGTTCTTATCTCTTAGAACTGGATTCTACAATATTTACAGTTAAAATATATAATATGGCAACTTGCTTCAGAACAAGCCAGAGGATGGTGAGCATGTAGGGATTCCGATAAAATAAGACTAGTCATGAATCGATAATTATTGAAACCAGATCATGAGTTCATACTGTTACTATCTCCACTTTTTAATTTCTTTGAAATTAAAGAGAAACAAAGCAAAAGAAAATTCTTTTTGTCACATAAGTTCTCCGTGACCTTGCACTAGTTATATAATATTCAATTTACCATTTATACGAGAGAGAATAAGAGATACCTGCTTCAAAGACTGTTTTGAGGACTAAATAAGTTGATTAATACAATTCATCTAGAGTATTGTCTATCTCATAGAAGATGCTGTGTAAATATTATCTTTTAAAAAAATATTCTCCATTCCATGTCCAGGTTTTTAAATTAAACTTTTTATTTTGGGATAATTGTAGATTCACATGCAGTTGTAAGAAGTAACACAGAGAAGTCTTCGGTAACATTTACCCAGTTCCCCCCAATGGTAACAGCTTGCACAACCATAGTACAACATCACAATCAGATATTAATATTGATACAATCAAGATACAGAAGATTTCCATCACCACAAGGATCCCTCATGTTGCCCTTTTCTAGCTAACCACTTCTATCCCCTTTTCACCCCATGACTACCACGAATCTGTTCTCCATTACTATACTTTAGTCATTTTAAGAGTGTTAAATAAGTGGACTTATACTGTATGTAACATTGTGGGATTGACTTTTTTGTACTCAGCATAATACTCTGGAGAGTCATCCAGCTTATTGTGTGTATCAATAGTTCATTGTCCTCATTGCTGAGCAGTATTCCATGATGTGGACATTCCATAGTTTAGCCTTTCACTGTTCTCTAAAGAATATCCAAGTTGTTTCCGGTACTGGGCTATTATGAATTAGGCTTCTTTAAACATTTGTGTACACATTTTTGTGTGAACATAATTTTTTATTTCTTTGGGGTAAATGACAAGGAGCACAACTGTTGGGTCATATTGTAGTTTGATATTTAGTTTTTTAGATACTGCCAAAATGTTTTCCAGAGTAGCTTTAACATTTGAAATGCTCTGGGGGCCGGTCAGGTGGTGCATTGGTTAAGTTTGCACGTTCCGTTTCTAGCTGGCCCAGGGTTCGCTGGTTTGGATCCCGGGTGCAGACATGGCACCACTTGGCAAGCCATGCTGTGCTAGGTGTCCAGCGTATAAAGCAGAGGAAGATGGGCACGGATGTTAGCTCAGGGCCAGTCTTCCTCAGCAAAAAGAGGAGGATTGGCAGTAGTTAGCTCAGGGATAATCTTCCTCAAAAAATAAAATAATTGAAATTCCCATCAGCAATGGGTGAGGGATCCAGTTTCTCCAGTCTTTTCAGTAAGAATTGAATAGTGTTCTCACTGTTTTTTATTTTAACCACTGTGATACATCTGTAGTGATATTTCATTGTGGATTTAATTTTGTTGGAGATCTTTTCATATGCTTATTTGCCATCTGTATCTTCTCTGCAGTGGAATGTCTGTCCATGTCTTTTGCCCATTTTATAATTGGATTGTCTGTTTTTTAATGTGAGCTTTAAAAAAGATTTTATCTGTATTGTTCATTTAATATTCAACAAATATTTACTGTACAAGGCTAAGTGCCAGGCCCTGTTCTAGGTAAATCAGTGAACAAAATATGATTTCATGAGTTTCTCTTATGAAACTGATGCTCTAGCAAGGGGAGAAGACAGTGATGCATATAGAAGGTCCTAGAAAGTTACAAGTACTACAGGAAAAAATTAGAGCAAGATGGGGTTTTGGGGATGACAGGTGCAGGTTGCAGTTTCACACACTTTATTCATGCCTAAATACATATGCATATGCAAGCACATGTGTCGTTTGAACAATGGTAAGGAAATGTAAACATTAAGAACAAGGTTACTAATGTACTACAATGTTATCCCAACTTGAAAAACAGTTTGCTGAAATTGTAGCATGTAGAGGAATTATGGGAGTTATAATAGCTAAGATTTATTGAATGTTAAGCACCAACCACTGTATTTTACCTACACTATCTCATTGAATCCTCACATGAAGGTGCATTTTGTATATCTAAATGTGTTTTTGTACATAATTTAAATGCCTAAGTCCCTGCAACTTCTACCATTGTATTTGGTAAAATCAAGGTCCTCAAATTACTTGTGTAATCCATTATGGATTAGATAGATATGTATATATACATACCCCTGCCACATAAGCATTTTGCCAATTCTAGATTTCAAAAAGCCTTATGGCATCTGCATTAACTGCCCTCACCCCCTTACAAGGATCTCTTACGCCTTTGTATGGCTGGCTTCCTCATGTTCATGTCTTCACTTAGTGGAGACCTCCTCATAGTTCCAATCAACAGTCCACGCAGGCTCTCTCTATTATCTTTTTCAATTTCTTGCAAAATATTTGCAGAGGTTTCCCTGGTTAGTTGTTGTCCTGGAACTATGCTTGACTAAGCTTAGTTCACCGTGGTATCCCCAGTACTCATTTTTTGAGTGAAAATGATATAGATGCCCAAAATATTAATAATGGCTTAACTAGGTAGAGGCATTAAGAATATTTCAAATTTTAATGTATAAAACTTTTACAATATTACTTGTTTAATCATGTTTAATGCTATTCCTCAAGTTAAATGTTTTCCTAAACTATTGAAATATCTCTCTCCAACTTCTCCTTCCATTCCAGTTATGTTGTCTTCCTCAGCCCATACTCTGCAAAAGATTGACTTTTGACAATGCTTTCCCATCCTTCTCTCTTTACCAGATGATCTGTGACTTCATTTAGCATCAGTCAAAAACTGGCTGCAAGAGGAAACATTTCCAGAGACCCAGCATTTGTACATTGTCTTACACCGTGGCCAGTTCGCTACATGCTTAGATAGCAAACTACTAGCCCATGAGTCCCAGGACCTTGTCCTGAGCTCCAGCTCATATTCACCTGCATCATGACTTCCATGTACCAATAATCAAAATTTTTCCCTAAAGTATGGACACTAAAACAATTGGGGATTTGGAAGAAAAGATAACATGATTCATTTTGACCAAGTTGTTGAAAATAATTGGTTTTTGGGACTATGACTCATATAAATCTGGGCTTGGGAACCATTTGTGCAGCTATCTGGGGAAGATGATTATGTATGAGGCCTAACTGTTGAGGTCAGATTAAATGCTTTTGCTCTGTACACTAAATCCACTTGCCCAGTGTTTGACCGGTATAAATCCAAATTTTGTTTCATCAGTGACCTTCTTTCCCCATAAACTTGGCTAATCAAAAACTCATTTTACTTATTCTATTATGCTATGCTCTCCTCCTTTCTCCACCATTTAGTTTATTATTATCCATTTCTCAGCTTGAGAAAGTATGACTTTCAAAATTACATTTACACTGAAACTAAATATTCCATGATTTGGTTTGTAATCAGACTATCATTTAATACCTGGATTTTTTTTCTAGTCACTCCTATTTCTCCACCTTGCTCTGACCTCCCTTAATCCATAAATACTATTCCTGTTCAGAGGCAAGGTATTCGATATGTCTTCTTATTCTTGTCATCAATGGCTGAATTGAGTTATCGCTCCATAAAAACCTTACTAAGGATTACTCTACAAGTGTCAATATAAGGCTACAAAAGTTGGGAGGTTTTCTAAGATTAATCATCTGTTATGTGGCAGAAGATGCTTTTCAAACAAGATATCTGATTCCAAACCCCATGCTGTCTCCACTTTTTTATGCTGCCACAGACTAATTGAGAGACAAAGGATTTGGCCAACTACCTCTATGGACCAATTCATAAGGGGTTTAAAATATTAATTTGGTTCTAAGATAACATGGGAAACATACTGAGATGGAGAAAATTCTATTTCACAGAGCTCCCAGCAAGGACAGGACTGCATATTTTTGGGAAGAAATACTAGATAAGTCTTTTGCAGTGACTTCAATTGTGCAGGACAAGGCAGTGGATTCTACAATTAGTCCTCTTTCACCGCTTATCCCCTACACAGAATTTAGCCACTGCTCTAAAATTGTGCTGAGCAAATGTTAAAAGAATATCAGCTCGAACGGCTAAAAAGTGATTAGCTTATTGGAACTGACATCTATCTCAGTGTGTCTTGTATTCACCTCTGTACTTCTAGGTTATGAGAAATCCTCATCTGAAGAAATGCATCCATGTCTACACCCCTGCTAAAGCAATTTTCCACAAGGGATAAATTTGTTTTCAATATGTTTAAAGTTTCAAAGTCATGGAAATCATAATATAAGCACGTAGTTAATTTGTTAGCAAATATAGAAGAAAAGTTAAAGACAGTTTTTCAATCAGAAGAGGAAAATGCAAGCAGACCACAAATTGAAACATTTTGGCTAAATTGAAATGTTAAAATAAAATTGAAAACAAACAGATCACCAGTAATATGGTAGATGGCATATATTCAAAGCTGTCCAGAAGATGGGTCCTTGTAAGTTTTGTTAAGAATGCTACAATTTTAGAGAGCGCATTTACAGGATTGGATGGTGGCCTTAGGAATGCTTCAGCTTCTTCCAGGATGCTAGGGACATAAATATTAGAGTACAACCCACTTTCAAAGATTTAGGAAAATAGTAAGACCATGATTGGAAATTGGGAAAAATCTATCAGACTAGATTTTCTTCTTCAACAAGTTTTCCACAGCAAATCAGGGTAGAAAATGTGGCAGTCTTCCTACCTTGGAAGAAGACTGCCCCAAGCAGTGATAAATACAAAAATAAGGCAATGTTCACTGGGAACAAAGACAAGATTTGTTTTTGTATTAGCAGCAGCTACCCTAAACATATAAGGACATGTTTAAATTCTCTGATGGATATTCAAATACAGAAATATTAAAGAAAACTTATTAGCACATTTGTAAGAGTAGGAGGAAATTCTGAGTATATGTATAAATATATAAAATATCACTGAAGCAGGCTTGACTATTCAGTCAAAAAGTAAAAGATCATTTCTGAAATTTTACCCTGAACTCTTTTATAAGTAAAGTATTGAACTTGGTTATCCACTCCTAGAAGCCTGTAACGAAAATGAACACAGCCATCATAACACTGCTCTATGTCCCCCTTTTCTATTTTAATAATAATATTTTCAGTCACAAAAGTTAAGTTGATGCCCTGAAGTGAAATTGAGAATTGAAGTAATTGCGTAGATAATTTAGACCAAAAATGTCATTCTTTGTCTGAGACTTCCATATCATAGAGCTTTATTTAGATTGGAATCATGTGACTGATATCCACCTTCTCAAGACATAAGAATTAATTGCACATTTAAGAACTACCAATAGCATCTTGAAAAGTCTTTTAGTGCATTCACTTATTTTCTTCCATGTTTTAAAAGGGAGTGAGAAAGAAAGAATTCTGGATTTCATGCTACATTTCCAAAAGCATATTGTGGCATGACACTAAAAGCTAACAGTTTTGTCACACACCTTTGCCCAATGACATTCAACCTGCTGTAAAAGAAAACACGTTCATGGTGAAATCATCATAATAAATGTTGATACAAAATCTGGTAAATATAGTAGTTCTATTTCCCAAGGTGTGGTTTCTCAATTTAATACAAGATAATAACCCTAAACACAATAATTTGATGACTCGTTTTCTTAGTTGAAATTCTCATCAGATTAATTTCTAATGGGATTTGGATTACTTTGACTCCATTGCTGCATAACCCTTCACTTTCAGTAACTTTTCCAATTTTGGTAGTGAAAGGTACTTGGGTACTCACACTTGCACCATTCCTTGAAATCTTGCCCTTTAGTTCACTGGAAACTCATAAAATATTAACCTATGTTGTGTGCAGTAAGGAGACCAATAAAACACTATATGTTTGATGACTAAACCATTAAAAAATGTCCTAGCACCTCTTTCATAATATTCTGTGACATGTAGGAATTTCGGATTTGACTGTTTTTAACAATAAGTATGAAATGTTATTTGCTCTTATTATATCTTCTTCATGCTCTTTGAGAGAGAAATTTCCCATACATGCAAGAAAAAGAAACACTGGATTCTGGTTTACTAATTTATTTGAACAAATAAATTTGGAGAACATTCTGCTTATTTCACTTTGTTACCTTATTTATATTTTTAATAATCAACAGTCGATTACCATAAGCAGCCAGAGAACAAAAACAGTGTTCCATTCATCTCCAGTGCCTAGAAAATAAAAGACTTTCCATAAACGCCTGTAAACAGAAAATCAATGCATGTTAAACCAACTTTCTAAGGTATAGCTTCTCTTAGATACCAAATTTGGATATGGGAAAACAGAATTATCCTTGAACAAAATGAAAAACTACAAAACATGAGAATTGAATGATTTCATCTTAAAACTCAAATTAGTCTGCTAGACATGGCAACATTATCAAACTGAGCTGGAACTAGTGAAGTAGAGAAGAATCTATTTATAAATAAACCAACCAAACAAACAAAAAATAAACCTAGAATTAGCAAGCAAAAACATATTGGTTTTCTACTTCTACTCAACATCTTTTGCTCCAAAGACGGATGGGTTCCCTCTTCTGAGTAAGCCACAGCAAAAAACAATAATAATAATAAAAAAGAAAGAAAGAAAGAATACACCAAAACATTCAAATTTGAAGTTGAATGACAAGCAAGTTTCCAGGAAAACCTAGTCAGTATCTCATGGCCATTTCAAATTTTCTTTCTAGGAAAGTGCTCAATTACAGTGTCATTTGATGAACTCAATTCAATAGCAGTTTCAAAACAGGTATATATATAATTGGGCATTTTATTTTGTGATTGAATGGACCCAAACTGTCAATGTCTTTGAAAGTAAAAAGTTGAATAGAGAGAACATAACCATAGAGAACATAACCACTATCATTGGATATACATACTGTAATTGGATTATCTTGCACTCACGTTTCAGACCTTGGAGCATAAAAGGTATGAAGAATGCTGGAGAGGGAGGAAGGAAATTAAGTATAGTTCTTTCAAATTGCTTAGGATCTCCAACCCCGCATTGCCCCACACCCCACATTCTAGTTAGAATGTCAGCCATGCTTCTCTTGCCCAGCTGTCTTGAGTAGGTAAATGTTCTAGTGCCCAATGGATCTCTCTACTTTGCAGAAGGATAAAAGAGAAAAATAGCTTGAAAATAAGCAATCACAACTTTAAAACTTGTTTCTTTGTGACAAAGTATCCTTATATCTTAACAATGAATGCATGAATTGCTTTAGATTTGAGTATTGAGTGATTTCATATTTTAGCCCAGTCACCAACTCTCTATGAAATATTAATATTAAAAAAAGCCTTAATTTCACCATCTGTTTACATATATAAAGACATTGGATACAGAGTGAGATATGGGAGTAAATATTTATAAAGAGCTCTGAGACCTCTTGGTAAAAAATGATGTGGATGTGTGAAATATTATTGTAGATATTGGAAGAAAGCAATACAAATGTCCTATGTCTGTAATAATTGACAGGTTGATAGGCGAAATCATAACTTTTAGCTGCATTCAAATTTGCAATAAAAATGAGATCCAATCTAAATACCCCTAAATAGACTATATATAGCTGCTTTGGTAATGATGCTCTTAGATTTCCCCTTTTTATATGACACCTGAGAGATCACATAGCATACTCAATGGCATTGATTTTGGGTTGAACTCAATTTCCACACATCATTCAACTCCTCATGAAGGTTATAGGAAAGGTGTAAAAATAGATCAAAAGAGATTGAAGGAGGTCAATAGCTTGGGGTAAATTGCCATACAGGTACTCACTTAGGGTATGAGCCAATGTGCCCTGTTCACATTCCTGGTAAACAAGAAGAGGGAGAGAAACTTCAAGCTAGGAGATTTCAGATCTTTTCATATCTTTTACAACTCCTCTCTGTACATCTTTCTGGAAAGAAATATGAATTTTCATTAAAATATAAACATTTTAATGTCAAAGACACAAATCAGCCCTTTAAACAAAAAGATCCTCATACCCAACATTTGGAAATGTCACCACTTAAAAGTTAAGAATGTTTCTCTGACTCTGCTCACCTGTAGAATGTACTGAGTCAAGAGTTCAGAGCAAGACACGAGCACCTGTCCCAACTTAAATGGCCTACAGAGAATGGGGTCAAGGGCATGCTGAGATCTCCTCTGCAGACCAAGGGGTGCTTTGGCAAGCCTTCCCTGCTTTTGGTTTTAGCTTATCAGAACTTTCTGTAAAACCCTGGAGTAGAGTAGGAAGGTAGAGACTCATATTCCTCCATTCTATACAAGCCTTCTTGATTATATTATTAGTGCTATTCTGACCTCAAACTGCAGGAATGCTTATTTTATTTTTTGGTCCAACTTAAACTAACAGATTTGAAAATTACTCCTGTAGCAACAATAATCACAGCATTTTTTCATTTCTGCATCATTTTGAAATTAGGTTTCAAATGAAAGTTTCTCATTTGGTAAAGAGAATTAACTCTGGAATAAATGTAAAGAATCAATGTGCCCATCATGTTGATAAGATGAGGATTTGTGGTATTGGTTTTGTATTGTTACTGTGGCAAATCACCATGAACATATGGCTTAACACCACACAAATGTACCATTTTATAATTCCATAGGTCAGAACTCTGACACAAGTCTTACTGAGCTAAGATACAGGTATAAGCAGAGCTACATTCCTTTCTGGAGACTCCAGGAAACCCTTTCCTTGCCTTTGTCAGCTTCCAGAGGCCACCTAGATTGCTTGGCGTATGACTCCCTCCTCCATCTTCAAAGCCAGCAACATCAGGTCAAGTTCTTCTCATGCTGCCATATTTCTGGTTCTCTGTAGTCAGGAAAGATTCTTGCTTTTAAGAACTCATGTAATTAGATTCAGCCCACCTAAATAATCTGGGATAATCTCCCCATCTCAAGCTTCTTAACATTAATCTCATCTGCAAAATCCCCTTTGCCATGTAAAGTAAAATATTCACAGGTTCTGGGAATTAACGGCATTAGTGATCTTATTCTGTCAACCACATAGTAATAGTGAAAGGTTGTCTGGACATCATTTTAATCTTTTAAATTATCTACAGTGTCATGCAATCAAATGATTTTAAGCCTACCTTGGTTCCTAACCATTTGAAAACCTCTTTGACCACGTTTATATAAAGAGCCTTCCAACATTTCTAAGCTAATTCCAGGCTTCTTAAAGGAAAGAGAACCACTATTATTTAAATAGTTCAGTTTTGAGTTTTTGCAATTTCAATAATAATAAACAAGTGAATAAATAATATTATTTTGGCAAACAAGCGTATTATCAGGATGTATTTTCAGCATTATAGGAAGAGAAGAACTGGGTTTTAGCCTGGAAATATCATTCCCCGAGTGATCTTGGGCATGTCTCTTAAGCTCTTCAGGCAACAGTGTGTCATAGGTGAGAGTAAATTGGATTACATGATCTCTAAAAGCACTTGAATTACAAAATTCTGCAATTTCATCACTTCATGGACATGATTAGTTCTTAAAATATATGAGAATTAAAAGCTATTTCCTGGGGCTGGACTAGTGGCATAGTGGTTTTTAACTTCATGTGCTCCTCTTCGGTGGCCCAGGGTTCGCTGGTTTGGATCCTGAGCACAGACCTACACACCACTCATCAAGCTCTGATGTTGTGGCATCCCACATAGAAGAACTAGAATGACCCACAACTAGGATGCACAAATATCTACCAGGGCTTGGGGGAGAAAAAAAAAAGAAGCTATTGCCAAATGTTTTGAAGATCACTAAAGACAAGTTCTGAAATAAAGAAAAGAAATCTAGAACCAAAGAATCAATCCATGATCTATTTTAGCAAAATGGGTGTACAAGTCATCCACATAGGATAAAGACCAGCTATTTGGTTACTATTAATTTTGATTAATTGCAACTAGATAGCCATTTTGAATGAAATTTTGGATTTATATCCAGTGTGCAACTCTTTAAAATATACGTATTTAGACAAATTTTTGCCTGTTGGACTGGCCAAAAAAAACTAAAAGAAGGTACTTTGTTTAAGAAATAATTTCTTAAAAATATTGGTTGTAGGTAGAAAGAAAGTTTTTAACAAGCATAAGGAGCCACATTGTTTCAGAAATGTGACACATTAGGCTATAGCAAGTTTAATATTAGCTGAAATGTGTAAACTCATTTTGACATAGCTAATACTTGTGTCTTGGCTATTTCTTTTGGCAAAATATTCCAATGTTATATCTAAAAATAATAGCATTAGACCAGAATTCTGGTATACTTGATAAAATCTCATTCTGTGTCCTGAAACAAAATTCTTGTGATTTTCACTGAAAACTGTTTCTTTACTTCCCGATGTTCTCTGGGGTGCCCAGTGGCAGTTATCTTACAAACCAGAAACAGTGAACTATGTGAGGTGAAATTATATGCCTTACTGTAAATTCGGGGATATTTATTCAGATTGCCTGTAGTTACAAGTTTCACAGAGAGCCTGATCTGTTCTTAACACTTTGTAGGGCTATGATATTCTAGTGGTAACAACAAGGTGATAATTTCCCTCAGGTGTTACATGACACGTTTTTTTCCAAATCTATTTCAGATCTTGATTGGCTTCCACCCTAAAGAACATTGGCGTAACCTGTACTTCAGTATCCATGTTAGTCCAGCTTAACTCTACAAAACTGGCAGTGCTTTGTTTTGGATTTTTTTCTTTTTGAGTTAGCATATATCGACTTACGTTAGTATTTAACTACATTTAGATTACATTTACGCCTGTTAAATGCTAAGTTTACTAGAGGCTGTGACTGTACTCTTATACCTATATGTGTTGTTATTCTCTGAACAAGTGCTTCATAATGTAATTGGTTCCCACTATAAACAGTTTAGTTAAACAATATCTTTAGTACTATTAAAATGCTAGAGTTGGAGATGGCAGTTCTGGAATGGCAAAGTGAAGTCTTCCATAAATCTACCTCTCCCTAAAAGCAACAGAAACTTTGGCAAAACTGGTCAAAATCCACTTTTTGCAACTCTGGAAATTAGCCAAAGACTTGTAAAAACATGAGGAGTGTTTATTCAAGAAAAGCTGCTGACCTATGGTAAGAACAACAGGGTTTGTGGCATTAGAACTTTATGTCTTCCCATCCCTCTCTCCCTAGCTCTGAAGAACTCTTGAAAACCAGCAGCCTTGCAACCTTGGAAGCTGTAAAAAACAGAAGGTATACCACTGTTGGAAGGGGAAGACCAGGTTTGGATCTCAAAGAGGCCCATTCCTGGAGCATTGTCACTATTTGACCTATCTGAAAGTTTCCTGGAAAAGTCCCATTCATAGAGTGTTGTGGTAGCTATCTAAGGCTGCAATACCAGTTTAGTTAAACAAGAGCTTGGTTAAAAATTTAAAATCTGAGGAACAATATGTCCATAGAGGTTCTGAAAACTCCTGCATATTTCTGGAGTTCTAAAAGGCCATGCATGCATGTAGAGCTGGGTGCATGCCCAGGAAAAGACTGAGAGGGCCTCAATCTCTCATTGCCACCTGACACTGAGGCCTTGCTCAACTAAGAAGTAAAGAATAAATGAGGTTGTAAAGTGCCCAAGTGTTGAAGGTAGGCCCCAACAGAGTCTCTCAATAAAGGGTGGAAGACTTATTGATTCAAGGTAATTAAGGAAATCTTTGACCATTGTTAGTTGATCACTAAGCTGGCCCAGGAGAAACTTCAGTGGTTACATACTACAGGGAATACAAACTTTACAGGATTAGTCGAAGAAAGTCATTAACCAAAATAGCAGCAGGAGTAACAAAAGTAACAACAAAACAGAAACAACATCAAATCCTGGGGGGGAAGATAGAATTTCCAGAGTTGCCACATTATAATTTTGCACATGTCGAAAATGTTCAACCTTCAACCAAAAAAATTATGAAACTCATAAAGAAACAGGAAATTATGTCCTTGCATTGGGAAAAAAAAGAAACTGTCCTAAAAAAGGACCCAGATGTTGAACTTATTAAACAAAGACTTTAAATCAGACATTACAAACATGATGAAAGAACTCAAAGGAACCATGTCTAAAGAATTAAAAGAAATTATGAGAGCAATGTCTCACCAATATTATATATCAGTAAAGAGATAGAAATTATAAAAGGAGAACTAAATAGAAATCTTGGAGTTGAAAAGTACCATAAATAAAATGAAAAATTCATTAAAGGGGTTCAACACAAGATTTCAACTGAAAGAAGAAAGAATCAATGAGCTTGAAGATAGGTCAATTGAGATTATCCAGTTTGAAAAGTAGCAAGAAAGAAGAATGAAAAAAAATGAACAGTCTCAAAGTTTTTTGGCACACCAACGAATGTGCCAACCTATGCATAATGGGAGTCTCAGGAGAAGATAAAAGAGAAGGAAGAAACTATTTTTGAGGAAACAATGGCTGAAAATTTTCCAAATTTGATTTAAAAATCAACATTATTCTTCACATATAAGAAGCTCAAAAAATTACAGATAAATTAAACTCTAGGACATCCACACTTTAGCACATCACTGTCAAACTGTCAATAACTACTGATGGAGAATCTTGAAAGCAGCAAGAAAAAAATGACATACCATGTACAAGGGATCTTCAGTAAGATTAGCAGCTGACTTCTCTTTAGATAACATGGAGGCCTGAGGCAGTGGAATGACATTCAAAGGCTAAAAGAGAAAGACTGTCAAACAATAATTCTATATTCATAAAAATTATCCTTTAAAATGATAAACAGAAACAGAAAATTTGTCACTTGCAGACCTGTCCTATAATACTGAGGGGAACAACTGAGGATGAATTGTAAGGGCAGTAGATGGTAATTCAAATCCACACAAGGAAATAAATAGCCCAGTAAAGTTAACTATATTGGTAAATATGAAAGGCAGTATAAATATATTTTTGTTTGTAACTCTTTTCTTCTCCTGACTTAAAACATAAATGCAGCATAAGCAATATTTACAAAACTGTGTTGATGGGCTCATAATGTTTAAAGATGTAATTTATATGATAATAATAGCACAAAGGAAGGGGTGGGAAGGGAGTTATATCGGAGTAGAGTTTTGGTATGCTAGTGAAATTGATAGTATTAATTTAAAGTAAATGTTTCAAATTAACATGCTAATTTAATCTTCAGGCAACCACTAAGAAAACAACTGAAAACACACTGTGAAAGGAACAATATGGTAATTACATGGTACAGTGGAAAATATCTACTGAACACAAAATAAAGCAGTAACAGAGGAGTAGACAGAAACATATAAAATGTGGAAAACAAATAGCAAAGTGTGAGACATGAATCCTAACTTATCAATAATTATGTTCAATGTAAATTCACTAGATATTCCAATTAAAGCATAGACTGATAGAGTGAACAAAAACACATGTCCCAACTATGTACTCTCTACAACAAACCTACTTTAGATAAAATGAAACAAAAAGGTTGAAATAAAAGATTGGAAAAAGATATAGCATGTAAACACTAACCATAGAGTTGGAATGACTGAACTAATAAAAGATAAAATAGACAAACATATTTACTAGTGACAAAGAGGGACATTTTTTAATAATAGAATGACCAATCCATAAATGCAACTAACAATAGAATCCTAAAATACTCAAAGTAAAAAATGACTAAATTGAGACAGAAATAGAAAATTCAACAGTAATTGTTGGAGACTCAAATAACCCACTTTCAATAATGGATAGTACAATAAGACCTAAGATCAATAGGAATATTATACGCCATCTAGACCAACAGACATCTATAGGAGAATTTACCCAACAAAAGCAGAATGCACATTCTTCTCAAAAGCACATAGAACATTCTCTTGGACTGATCACATACCAGGCCACAAAACAAGCCTCAATAAATTTAAAAGGATTGAAATCATACAAAGTATATTCTCTGAACACATGGAGTTCAACTAGACATAAATAGTGGAAAGAGATTTTGGCAGTTCACATTTGTGTGAAAACTAAATAGTACTCTCTACGATAATCAGTCAAAGAATAAATCACAAGAGAAATTTGAAAATACTTTGACATGAATGAAAACAAAACACAACATACCAAAACATATAGGGAGCTACTAAACCAGTGCTTAGAGGGAAAGTTAGAGCCATAAGTGCCTAGATTAAAAAAAAAGGTCTTAATCAATAAGCTAAAATTGCATCTTCAGAAACGGAAAAAGAATGCAAACTAATTATAAAGAAATCAGAATGAAGGAAACATTAGAGCAAGAATTAACAACAAGGAGAATAGAAAAATAATAGAGAAAATTAGTGAATCCAAAATGTTGGTTCTTTGTAGCATCAATCAATGGATAAACTTTTAGCTAGACTAAGCAGAAGAAAGAAGATTCAAATTACTAAAATCAAGATTAAAAAAGGGACCTCACTACTTTCAAAAAATCTTTTTTCAAAGAAATACTATGAACAATTATATGCCAAAATTAAATAACTTAGATGAAGTGGAAAAATTCCAAAAACTTACAAAAAACCAAAATTGACTCAAGAAGAAATTAAAAATCTAAATAGATTTATACCTGTAAGGAGATTGAATAGGTATTTTTAAAACTTCCCCTGAGAAGAGCCCAGGCCCAGAACACACCATTGACGAATTCTAGCAAATATGGAAAAAAGAATGAATACTGTTCTTTCCTAGACTCTTCCAAATAAGAAAAGTAGGAGGAGGAAGAGGAAGAAAAAGAAGGGTGAGGGAGGAGTACTTCCCAACTCATTATTATTTTGATAACAAAACCAGACAAATATATCACAAGAAATGAACACTGGGCAGATAAGATGTTTCTTATTAATAGACACAAAATTCCTCCACAAAATACCAGCAAACAAAAAAATCCAGCAACATATAAAAAAGATTATCCATCAAGATCAAGAGGTAATTATCCCAGGAATACAATAATTCAAGGCTGTTTTGACTTCCAAAAATCAATCAATATACTATACCCTGTGTAGTGGGTTCAATAACAGACAATTCAAAAAATATGTCCATGTCCCAGAACATGTGAATGCTATCTTATTTGTAAAAAAGATCTTTGCAGATGAAAATAAGTTAAAGATCTTGAGATGAGATCATCCCGGAATATCCTAGGGGACCCTAAATCCAATGGCAAGTGTCCTTATAGGACAAAGAGAGAAGAAGACTTGAGACAGACTGATGGGAGAAGATGACAAAGGAGAAGGCCATGTGTAGATGGAGTCAGAGTCTGGAGTTATGCTCCCACAAGGCAAGGAGTGCCTGGAGCCATCAGGAGCTGGAAGAGGCAGGGAAGGATTCCTTCCTACAGTCTTTGGAGGGGGTATGGCATTGCTGACACTCCGATTTTTGACTTTTGGCCTCTAGAACTGTGAGAAGACGTTTCTGTTGCATCAAGCCAAAGAATTTATGGTAACTTGTTACAGCAATCCTAGGAAAATAATACACCATCTTAAAAGAGTAAAAGATAAAACACACATGATCATCTCAATAGAAACAGAAAAAGTAGTTGACAATACGCAACACCTTTGTATGATAAAAACGTTCAGCAATCAAGGAAAACAAGAGAACTTCTTCAAGCTGATAAAAGGCATCATGAAAAGCCTACAGCTAACATCATCCTCAATGGCGAAAGACTGGATGCTTTCTCCCTAAGTTCAGGAACATGACAAAGATGTCCACTCTCATCTCTCCTGTTCAATATGGTACTGGAGGTTTCAGTCAGAATTAGATAAGAAAAAGAAGTAAAAGGATCGATATTGTACAGAAAGAAGTAAAGCTATCTTTATTTTCAGATGACATGATTTATATATAGAAAATCCTAAGAAATTCACTAAAAAACTGTTAGAACTAATAAACAAGCTCAACAAAGTTGCAGGGTACAAAACCATTACATAAAAATTAATTGTATTTCTTTAGGCTAGTAACAAACAATAGAGATATCATATGACCTAGCAATTCCACTTCTAAGTATATACTCAAATAAAAATGCAAGCATATGTCTACACAAAAACTCTCTCACAAATGTTTATAGCGGCAATTTACAATAGCCAAAAGGTGGAAACAACCCACATTTCTATCAACAGTGAATGGATAAACAAATTGTAGTATATCAATACAATGGAATATTATTTGGCAAGAAAAAGGAATGAAATACTGACACTTGCTATAACATGGATGAAACTTGAAGATATTACGCTAAGTGGAAGAAGCCAGTCACTTATTACATGATTCTATTTATATGAAATATTCGACATAGGCAAATTTATAGAGACAAAAAGAGGGTTAGTAGTTGCCTGAAGCTTGGCAGATGGGAAGATAGGAAATGATTGCTAATAGGTATGAGGTTTTCTTTGGGGGGGTGATAAAATATTCTAATATTAGATTGTCATAATGATTGCACAACTCTAGGAATATGCTAAGAAAAAGTCATTGAATTGTACACTTTAAATGGGTGAATTTTACCGTATGGTATCTCAATAAAGCTGTTAAAAAAACCCCTTAGTATAGCCATTCTCTCCTATGAAAGTTGGGTTCTTTTGCCTAGTAATAAGCACACCTAATGATCAACATCAGGCAAAACTGAATAGGATCCTTAAGCAAAATATAAATAAAGTGTTAATGGGGGAAGGGTGCATTACGAGGCAAGTTCTGTGAGAATCAGACATTTCATGGAGGGAGTCATTTTCCACTGAGTCTTGTAAGATTCTTGTAAAGCTGATAATTTTCAACATTCAGAGAAAGAAGGTAAAAATAGTCCATAAGGGTGGGGGAATTAAGATGGCAAGATTTTGGAGATTGCTAATTGTAGGGATTGTTTATACAAAGTAAGTAGTCTAATTTGGCAGATACGTTAAATGTGAAAAAGGCACTAATTAAAGAAATGAATATGAAAAAATGAACTGAGGGGCTGGACCAGTGTTGTAGTGGTTAAGTTCTGGCCCTCCACTTTGGTGGCATGGGGTTCACAGGTTCAGATCCTGGGCATGGACCTACACACTGCTTATCAAGCCATGCTGTGGTGGTGTCTCATATGAAAAACAGACTGGCACAGATGTTAGCTCAGGGACAATCTTCCTCACAAAAAAAAAAATGAGCTGAAAACCATAAGGTGGAATGACTAGACTCCTAGAAAAAGGAATACATTCTTTATTTCAGTAAATTGCAGGAATAATGTAGATGCAAAGCAAAAGCTACAGGCATCTATTTTCTTTTAATCTCTAAATCCTTTAGAATAAGATGGGAAAGGGGAAGAGTACCAAGAAATTCTGGGTCACTTTAATATCATAAATCACTGCCATTAGCTGATCTTTTTAGAAGGTAAAACTTATCCACTAGTGACCTGTAGAAAAGACTGGAGGAAAGAGGATGAAAGAAAAATAATTACCCAGTTTTTGGAGACAACAATTACCCTTTAATTACTTAGCATTATACAGGAAAGTCTTTTATGTAGCAGACCTATTTGTGGTGTACAGTACGGTTTTGTCCTAGATTGTAACAGAGTTTGAGCTCTAAATTCATCACACAATGCTTACTTGTCCACAGCCAAGTCATTTAAATTTATAAGCAATCATTATTACGTATGTAAAATTTTATTATAATATCAACTACCCTATGTGTTTTTAGAGGCTTAACAGCTTAACATAATGTCAGGCTCTTAGCATAATTTAAAATAATCACACAGATTTCCTACTGCCATTTGTAAGACCACCATTTCTGGTCAACCTACACCGAAATTGTCACAATACAAATTGCTGGAGAACAATCTCAAGAAGGAGGGTATTCTCAGAAATGATTATCCAGCTTCTTCTAAAGGCCAGGTTCTCCAAAATTCCCTTTTATGGACAAAATGTAAATACAACCCTATTAAAATCCTGAGCAAGATATGGAGGCTCACCATCACCACTTCTGGTGAACTTGTGTTGAGGTCTTAGCCCATGAAATAATCAATGAGAAAGAAAAAAAGTGTGTGATAATTGGAAAAGGACCCACAAAAAAAACCCTTTTTCAGTTTCTATGATTGTTTACCAAGAAAATTTAAGAGAATCAACAGATAAGTAAATCCAACAAGTGAGTTTGGCAAAATTAGCAACACAAATCAATAGCATTCCTATATTGTCAATAAATATATAAGCACCATAAGAGAAAAAAATGACATTCACAACAGCAAAGAAACTTACAAGATGTCTGGTAATCATTCTAAAAGTATATTTTCCTTTATAAAATAAAAGATTATAGAGAGAAATAAAAAACCATCTAAACATATGAAGAGACATGTCAAGTCAGTGGATGGAAAGGGAAATTTTTCTAAAGATATCAAATTTGTTCAAGGGAGTCCATAAATTTAAAGCAATTACAATCAAAATCTCTATAGCTGTCTCATGAAATTTTATAAGCCATTTCTAAATTCATATACTAAAGAGCAAAAATAAAAAATAACAATCAATATTTTCAATAATAATAATAATAAGGTGAAGGGAATTCCTTACAAGTAGCTAAAAAATTGTTAGCCTTAAAAATTAAGACAGTATGATATTTATTCTGGGATAGATGAACACACCAGTAGAACTTTAAAGGGAGCCTAGAATTTTGTAGATACAAAATCAAGATATATGATGGAGAAGGCAGAAGAGAAAATATCCACTACAACAATTCACTTGATGGTTCTGGATCAATTGATTATCTGTGCAACACACCACAGAGGAAAAATAGATTTTACTTGTCAAACTGAAAAGCAAAATTTTAAACTTGTAGCATAACCTAGAGGGATATCTTTTTAAATCGGTAATACAGAAGGATTTTGAAACAGGACTGAGAAACCACAGCCATAAAGGAAAAGACTGATAGGCATGATTAAAAAACAACAGTAACAAAAAGAAAAGTGGTGTTAATGCAGCATAGACATAACCTGGAAGAAAATATTTGAAAATCCTATAATCAACAAAGGAATAATATCCAGAGCATATAAAGCACTTCCAAAAGTCAACGCAAAAGACTAACAACCCAATCCAAAAATGAGCCCAGGATTCCAAGGCCATTTCAAAGATAAGGTCAACTTCTCTTGTAATGAGAGAACTACAAGTTCAAAAGTATAATATTATATTCTTCAGCTCGGAAAGGAACAAAGATCAGATGCAGAGGGTGGGGAAAAACCACACACTTACGTACTCAGAGAGTAGACATATAAATAGACAGAACCATATTAGTAAGGAACTTGGCGATCTGAGGGAAAACCAGAGTATACACTTCAACCCAATAAGCCCACTCCTAGAAACCCTTCAGTGCAACCTTCCTATGAGGAAACACAAACCAGACCACTCATTGCAACATTGTAGACAAAGGTCAAAACTGAAGACAGCTAACCCTGAACAGGAAACAAATAAGTAAACGGTGATAAAACATGATTGAATATCATAAAGCTATTCAACTGGACAAACTAGAGCTGTGCATATCCACATGGATAAATCTCACCAATACAAAGTTGAATAAAAAACAATTTAATTTACAAAATAATACATTTAGTATGATTTGAGAACACAAAATTCAGTATTATGTATTACTACGGCTGTAAAAATATATGGTAAAGGTAGAAACACACACTAGGGATGGTGTGTACCAAACTTAAGGATAGTGGGTATGTCAGAGAAGGGAGGTGACAAATAGGATTGCAAAGAGATGCACACAGAGTTTCCAAAATATCTGTAACATTTTGTCTCTTAAAAAGAAGATCTGGAGAAAATATGACAAATATTAAAATTTTACAAAGCTTAGTATTGGGATACCAGTATTTATTAAATTATTCTTTAAACTTTTTGGTATTTTGAAGTTTTCTGTAATAAAGAAGAGGAGAAATCAAATGAACTTTGAGACTTTGAGATAAGGAGAAATGCAGCAATAAGGATACACACGGAATTTTAAAATACTAAGAAAGGAAGTTGCAAGGTTTTAGACTGAACACCCGCCCTCCAAAACATAAAGCTTAAAGAAATGATAAATTTAAGGATCTTTATACTGTGCTGCTTTGATCTCTGGTTCTAACCCAAATTCCTCAATTTTATTATATTCTTTTTTTAGAACATGATCCAAACTCTAATATCCATACCGGATTCGAGACTTCCGCACATTTGTTTTAAATGTGCAAGACCTGGTTTTATAAACATCAAATGTCTCATGCCTCAAACAACTGAACTGTGGTAATAACACGCCCTTTTATGCCTTACAGAGATTAATGAGATGTTTTAAAATTTTCCAATGTAGATAAAAATGTATACTATACATAAGATGAATAAAAAAGTATTCACCTTTGAAAAACATTGACCCAGACAATTAGGGGGGATATTTCAGTCTGAGTGAATGAAGATACACTGAACAAATTGGCTCAGTAGAAAAGCATCACTATAAGTGAGAAGAAAAATGGGCTCTGGCACACTGAACTAGATGAAGAGAGTGATATTTATGCACCTGCCATGAGTTATTTGCGTGAGACTGTTCTGTGAACGCCATTTGGGATCAGCTTTAACTCTGAAGTTTTCCAAATTAAAAAAAAGCCATATATATACATATGAAACCTTCTATGTCTTAGAAGAGGGGATCATCAATTTTGATTACCTAAGCATAGTGCATATGATGTTGCTTAAAGTGACTTGTTACTTGGAGAGTCAATGAATGGAGTGAATGAGACAAAAGTCAAATTTAATAAGAAGTAAATTAGGTTCAAAGAATACAATAAGTAGTAGGAAATAGCTGTGCTGTGTTGTCTCCAAAGATGGATTAAATTCAAGAGAAAAGGGACGGACAATACCAATGATGCCCAACTCGGAAAGTTAACAAGACAAGAAGCATGTGCCAGGGACAATTAGCTGCCTGTCAGAGCTCATAGAATACACGGTGTTTAATCCCAAAGCCCTTCTGAGCTCTGCTCCCAAAAAGGACACTGGGGGAATCAAGATTTATAGGGAACAAGCACCCTAAAGTGCAGAGACACAAGCGTATTGACCTTAACTGCTTGTTTTAATGTAAGAGACTGGATCAAACTATCAGTGAAAGAGGATTTGCCCTGTATCTCCAGAAAATCACCCTTTAATTGTGCGGTACAAGTGCTGGAGTGAAGGAATGACAATGAGAAAGTCAGAAACCTGTTGTAAGTCCCCTCTTAGATTTATGTTTTGTCAACTACTGTGAAATAAATATGAAGCAATAGAATTACTTTGTAGTGGCATTATCGAGCTTAGTTTATAAGTTCATAGAAGGCTTTCAATGAATTTTCAACACAAAGGTAATATTATTTATTCATTTAGCGAACACTTTTATGGCATTTACAATGTGCCAGGTTCTGGTATAAATGCTTAAAGAATTAACTTTCATAATTCTTATTACAACCCTATTAGGTGAATATTATAATACTCATCTTAAAAAGGGGACACTGAGGCAAAATAAGATTAAGTAACTTAGCCAAAGACACACAGCTGAACAGGCAATCTGATCCAAGTCGATGATCTTAACTGCTGCTGTATATTCTAAATGGGAGTATACATGGGAATATAAATGGGAATGGGAATATACTGCTTATAGTAGAATTCTGGAAGGAAGTGCTATAAGGAAGGGTTTTGGAAAGAATTAAATGGGAAATGGGTAGAGATGGCCTAGAAAGAAGAACAACAAAAGATGGATATGCTGGAGAAAAAAGAAATGAGCTTCCCCCTCCTTTCTGGAATTTTTGGAATAGTAAGGCAGGGAAGCAAGATACCCAACTGTCATCCCTAAAATGTTTGAATATAAGACTGAAAATTGAACGTAATGACTTCAAAGAAGGAGAGAAAGAAGCAAAGCTTAGCTCATCTTCTGTCACAGTAAAGAACATCAAACACGCATAATGATGGTAATTTAGTAATGGGGGCAGAGGGCTTCAGAAATCCCATTCTTAACCACTGAATTAAATAATTTTATTTAATAATTCATCAATACAACTCTAATCCAAAAATGCTTGGGAGATCTGACACATAAGGTAAAAAACACTAAATATTCCAGAAATCACACACTCTAAACAAACCAAACTGTTCATAATATTCAGGTTCTTTCATAGCAGTAATAAGAAATACAAATGTCACATAAATTTGTACTAATCATATACTCAATGAATTACTCTCTAGTAGATGCTTCTTGCTTACTGAGGGAGTTAATAAATGTAGTTCTTGCTCAAAAAAAGCTCACCACATGGTATGTCAGAATTCATGCCTAGGTAAAGTAGGGAGCAATTAAGAGCGAGCAAGATGTAGTTTGGTGAATATCATATCCATAAAGCCTTCGGGAATTGGACATATCTAGAATGAACGGAATTGTTTCTTAAAGGAAATAATCTAGGCATTGGAGGAAGTATTAAATTGGAGTAGTAAGGATGAGAGGCAAGAGAGAAAAAGTGAATTTGAAGAGAATGATTTCGAATTGCAGCTCTGGAATTTGACTTTTTGGGTTCTAACACTGTATAGATAAAATTCAGTAAGTAATTTAGCTTCTGTTTCTTGTCTTTCAAGTAGAGATACTGATAGCACCTGTTTCAAAAGATTTTTATAGGATTTAAGAGTTGTCAATTTAATATTGAGAACCAACAGGAGTGACTGGCAAGAAGGGTATTAATAAATGTTAGCTGTTAATATTATTATTATTTACAGAGGAATAAACATAAAAGAAAAAATTATGAGGATTTACAAGTTATTACAATTTGATTCATGATCAGTAATTTCATGAATTTCAGCAAATTTGTGGTCATACAATGGAAACGATATGTAGTTAGAAGAAATCCAGTGATTTTAACAAAGATTAACCTAAAAAAAATCAAGCGGGCAACTGAATGCCCATTTACGCACTTTCCTTTCTCTCCACTCTGCTTCCTTTCCCTTCACATGGGATAAGAATCTCAGCTCAGAGGTACAGAGGAAAGAAGGAAGGGGGAGAAAAGATTGCAAGTCTAGCCAGTGAACTTGAACAGTGCTGAAATAGAATATCCAAACAACTGCCAAACATATAAGAAGCCCTTTTTATTAACCAGATGCTACTAGGCCCAAGCAGACAGAGAAGAGTGTACCCAGCACGAGATGCTGCTTTGCTTTGACAGGTCTGATTCATGAAACAGATGATTTGTTATTTATTGATCAGAGACTGATTCTACTCACAGAGTTAAGAAGAAGCTTGATAAAAGGCAATCATGCATCTCATTTGGTTATGAGCAAAAAGAGAGTCTATTGGCTTGCTGTGTCAACTGACTTTGATGCTACAACATCCAGATGTTCAACATGTGCAAACTTCAGAAACAAAACAAAACAAAACAAATTAAAGAGGGCCTCCTCTGCTATAAAAGAGAGAGAAAACTTTCCAAACATGTCCTGTGGAAAAAAGAATTCATTAGACACATACAATATGGTCTGGAATGTATTTTTTGACATAAAATAAGAAAGATTCACTGAATTAATTACTTTTATTCTTTCATTTGTTTAATAATTATTTATTAGGGCTCTCTATGTTTAAGGCATTGTGTGAAGCGCTGTACTGACGTTTAAAATAGTCTATATGCAAATACAGAGTTCCAGGAAATTACTAATTCAAATAAAGTTTCCCCAACGTGCTCAAAGCAAGCCTGAGACTTTTTCATCCTCCACAATATCAAAGCTCCTTTTAAGTTAATTATTTTTCACTCTTGGTGTCATAACACAATTGCCATTTCTTCTTTCTTATTCAGGAAATTCCTTCAGCTTTGCTTTTTTTCCCCAATCAGTTCAGCGGAAAGCTACATATAACTGGGTTTTGAGATAAGACACATGACTACTTAATCTGGAAGCATGGAAGCTTTTATATTCTAGTTTAGTGTATTATAAATATGATGCTGAAGTTTGCACAACATCAATTGTGCCACATGATGATTTTGTATTTTTCCAGAAGCTATTAATGGTCAAAACACTAAATTCTACTTTGTCACTTGAAGATTTACGGATTTTTGCCCCCCTTTCCTAAGTGTGCTCTAAAAACAGGAAAAAGAATTAGCTTATCATCTGAGGTTGTGTTAAATTGTTTCTCTTTCAACAATTCTTCTGGGAATGAGTTCATCCAAGATAGAGTGGTAAATGTATTTAGCCTCTCAATTCATCTGGATTTGTATTAGAAACAGATTTTCTTTTTCTTCTTATAGTTGTCTCAGAAATAGATGGCATTAAGCTATCACCCTTGGCCTTTCAGTTTAACAAAACTAGTTAAACAAACATCACATCATGGATAATATAGCCATTATCACTAAAAGAGCACTGAGTTGTAAAGTTGATAGCAACTTATGCAATTATAATGAGCTGCCACATTTGCAGTACTGTCACAAAGAGAGTTGTCTTGAAAAGCAAAATTTCCTGGAAACCAGAAAGTCACCAGCTTGTTTGTCTTGATTATAAAGTACAATGGAGTATGGTGCAATGTGCATGGGCTATGGAATTAGACAGACTTGGTTTTGATTCTCAGTTCTACCTCTTTCAGTAGCATAGATTGACCTCTCTGAATCTTTGCTCTTTGTCAATTTGAGATTGTGATGCCCATGTCTAAGATTTGTTGGGTTGATGTTGAGTGTAGACCATGTATTCCATAGACAAAATAGTGTTATAACATGGTTAACACCCACTGACCTCTGGTGAGGATTTAGAAAGAAAAATCTTAATTTCTGCTTCCATACTGGCCTTATAATGTTATGACGATTAAATGGAAAATTGGATGCTTCAAAGAATAGTCAAAGCAATGAGAACTTTTTAAGTGCCAAATTAAACACCATTAGCTTTTCTGGAGGACAACACTGCCCCTCACCAGTCCACAGCTTGATTGGATACACAATCACCCAAATTTCAGAATTTGGTCATTGTGTCTCTGGAGGGTAAAATAACACATATCCAAGTCACTTGCAAATTTTCTGAAGTTCTATGCAATATTATTTGTTATTTTTGTAGTTTGAGTGAAACGAATTTGCTGGAAAATATAGAACACATATATTTTGTGTTGGATAGTGTACCCCAACTTCTTCACTCGAGCACATTCATTTTAATATTAGCTGGAGCGCCAGGAGGAAATTACCATCTGTTATGGGTAGGCGGTCTGCTTTTGCTTTTCCTGTGTTGCTACATTTAACCTTTCCAATAACCCTACAAGGTGGGGGTTACTGTCCCCATTTTACAGATAAAGAGGTGAAGTTCAGCAAGTTTTACATGTTTAAGATCGTACAATTAATGGCAAAGCTGAGTCTGAACTCAGGTTAAGGCACTAAAGACAGATGCTTTTTCACCAGGCCCGAGAACCACAGGGTTTCTAGTATTGTCAAAGGGAAGACAGGAAGTGTTAGTAATGCGTTTAGACAGCACGTAAGTGCCTAGAATGTCAGGAAATTAAAAGGTGAAATAAATTGGAGAAGAATAAAAATTTTTTAAACTAGTCAAGAATGCTAATTCAGTAAAATATGTCACTTTGTGCTCCATACTTTCAGTTATGCTTCTCTCATAATTTATTATAGAAATCATCTCTGAACATATGGCCTTCAGTAGACTACACCAGTTTAATTATCAAATGTTCACTGACTCTCTGCTCTCTGGACATTCAATAATACAACATTCAAGTTTTGGTTATTTATAAATGAGCAGGAAGATCTTTATTGTACATAATGTGGAAGTTTTCTGACTTGTGGATTATTTTCAGCTGGCCGATCAAGATACGGGAGTGAGTCACCGACTAGAAAATATGTGGCATTGTTGTCACTCACTTCCAGTGTGCAATCATATGTTCTGCAGAATATTTTCAAATTTGCAATTGTTGTTTGGAGTCATTCATTGCAGATATCAAAGTTGATCGTATGTGGGGGCTGGCCCCGTGGCCGAGTGGTTAAGTTCGCGCGCTCCGCTGCAGGCGGCCCAGTGTTTCGTCGGTTCGAATCCTGGGCGCGGACATGGCACTGCTCGTCAGACCACGCTGAGGCAGCGTCCCACATGCCACAACTAGAGGAACCCACAGCGAAGAATACACAACTATGTACCGGGGGGCTTTGGGGACAAAAAGGAAAAAATAAAATCTTTAAAAAAAAAATAAAAAAAAAAAAAGTTGATTGTATGTGGTGGAGCACCAGTAGAGGTCCTACAGAGGATGAAAGACAGTGTGAGGTGTAAGCCTCACCTTCAGTAAATTTACCACCTAGATATAATAGAATTTTGGTGAAATATAGACAAAATGCTATTTACACAGATGGATCTTTCACTTTTCAACTTACCTTCAACTTACCTTCTCAGGTCACTTATCTTGTTCCTCTAATGTAATTATTTGTTACATAGCTATCTCTTTGACTACTAGACTTTTCTCTCTTTAATGGTAAAGTAATAGAAGGGTTGAAGACACAAAGTTACCCTTCTTTGCATCCTTAAGCTTCAAAACAGTGTCTAGCATCCTATGAACGAATGAAGACCTTGAATGAATAATATCTATGTTCATCTCCCTTTACCCATTGGCTTATAATTTTGTTGAAAATACAGATCACACCTGAAGTCCATTGTTTCATTCTAAATTCCAAGTTATGGAATAATTTAGTATAGATAAGTGTTTAATAAGTATAATCCATCAATTACATTTATTGAGAAGGCTCATTAAGATTCGTAGACTATCAAGAATTCACAACTGTCATTCTTGCATCCTTACGTAACCTTGAATTAGTCATCTGATATCAGGCTCTACATTCCACTTGACTCTCCCCTGAAGAGTTGAGTGCAAACCTGAGAATTATCTAAACTATTGCTAACTTTTAGACTTTTTATAACTAAATAATGCTTTTGACCACAACCTGGGTATTATTTGTGTGCTTCTGGCATCTAAAAGACTCAGAATTTGTCCCTAGAGAAAGCCAAAAAAGACAAGTTTTAAGTCCAATCTTGAACAATAGAAAGCTAATAAGTATAAAGGAGTCAAAAAGCCTAGAAAGTTCCATTTTCCATGTCATAATGTTCTACTCCCAAAGAAAATGTCAGGAAATGAAGCATCACATTTATATTCCTGAGAATAATATTATCATACAAAAACAGATCCATTTTTAAAAGTATTTGTGAATTTGATCAAAGGTAAAATTTTAAAACAGCTTTTCACTAGGGAAAAGGACAGATTCTGCCTCCATCAAAATACTCATTTTTTTAAAGAACAAATTAGCAGATACTGAAGAATAAATAACATTTTTGGGGCATAAAATGGTATCTCGAGTAATTGTTTTATATATGACTGGTGGAAAATCTTTCAAATTCTCAGGCTATTATTAAATATTACCTTAAGTGAGAATCAAACTAGTCTAAAACATACATTAGATGTCAAATTAAACCAAAACAATGTCATCGCAAATTCAAAACATGGCCAGAAAACTATGACTTAGAAAGCACAATAAACAGTCACGTGGGGAATTCTATATGCAAAGCAGATCACCAAATCTAAAGAAAGAATACAAACTACGGAGGCAGCTCTCTGACAGATTTCTCTCATTTTAATGAAACAGGTTTCAGTGGAAAACTTAAAAGATTAAAAGCTCACAACAAAATAACTCCCATACATTTTTCTTAGAGCTGTTCCACAGCCCCAAATGCAGTGGAGATTTGGCAGTTCTCCTGTTATGGGATCAGCAGAGACATTCAAGCTAAATGGGACACTAAAGAACCTGCATTTTCTAGATTAGTTGTCTAGCTCGAGCAAATAAACCATATATTGGCTAAATTTCCAGTTCATGTTATACTAGGTAGACATATACAAATCCCAACTACATTTGGCTCCAGAGTAATAATCACTTTTAGCTTCAGCAATTCTCTGGCAATAAATTCCATCTTATTTTATTGGGGTTAGGCTATTTTTCACGGTTTAAGAAAATCTATGAAGGATATTAAAACAGTTCTTTGATACTGGAAATTATACTCTTTATTACACCCAATTCATTGATTGGTTCATTAAGAAACAGTTACACTAACACAGCTCTAGGATATCTATATAGAGAGATGTTTTGCCATGTGAAATTGTCACTGGTTAAAAAAAAAAGACAGCAATGTCTTTATCACCTATTTGTTCAGAAGAGAGGAAAGTAAGTATTTCAAATATGAGAACATTAAAGACATAATTTCAAAGTTTTTATTTAAAATAAGTTAATTTTGCTTGTTTAGAAAGCAAATTATTGTTCTGGCTAAAATAATGACTTAAATATTTCAAGAACTTGATTTTCAAAAATATTGTTGTTAGTGCTGTGGAGTTGGTTCCTGCTCCTGGCAACCCTGTGTAGAGCAGAGCAGAACTCTGCCAGATGTTTCTGACCATCCTCTAACATTCTGACACTAGAGCAGAAAATGTTCCGCTGCTATTCATAGGGGTTTCATGGCCAATCTTTTTGGAAGTGGGTGGCCAGATCCTTTGTCCTAGTCTGTCTTAGTCTGGAAGCTCTGCTGAATCCTGCCCACCATGGGTGACCTCACTGGTATTTGAAATATGGGTCGAAAAGCTTTCAGCGTCGCAGCAACACACAGCCATGACCCTACGACAACCAACAGTTGGATGGTGTGGTTCCCTGACTGGGAAATGAACCCAGGGTCTCACTTGTGAGAGTGCTGAATCTTAACTATTAGGCCACCATGGCTGGTTTAGAAACATAACCTACACTAAATTATTATTGTTTTAAAAACGTTCCAAAGATCACATACTGATATATTTTTGTTAGTAAATGTTGGGGCCGGCCCAGTGGTGTAGTGACTGGGTTTGCACACTCTGCTTTGGTGGCTAGGGGATCACAGGTTTGGATCTTGGGCGTGGACCTACACACTGCTCATCAAGCCATGCTGTGGCAGCGTCCACATACAAAATGGAGGAAGATTGGCATAGATCTTAGCTCAGTGGCAATCTTGCTCAAGCAGAAAGAGGAAGATTAGCAACAGATGCTAGCTCAGGGCCAATCTTCCTCACCCCCCCCAAAAAAAAGTTAAATTACACAGTGTCTGAGAGAGTCAATTACTCTGCCTATAAGGCAAGGGAGGGATGCAGAAAAAAATATGAAAGTCACTTTGTTGGAGTTACGTCACCAGTTTGTCAAACTGATGTTGCTAGATACAATCACATATACAACAAGTCGTGGACAATAGCAAGCAATTTGAAGTCTTGCTAGCAATGAACTGAATCCAAATTAGTTAATTCCACCTTTGAACAATATATTTTTTAAAAAATTATTTCCTTTCATTTGTTGTATGATTTGTTATCTCAAAGTGTCCATTACAGACATATCTCTTATAATTGGGTCGATGCAAGCACTATTAATGAGCAAAAGACCCCAAACAGACATTTTGTGACTTTTTTACTCTGACTGACTAATTGGGTGGCAGATAACTCATTTAATTTAATTATGAAGGATTAGGAAATATATTTAGTAACATGGAACACCAGAAAGAAGAGATGGCTAAATGTAAATCACGGGCCAAGGCTATGTCCTAGTCTCGTCTGCTCCCTAAAATAAAATTAACTTAGTCTTCAATCATTTATATCATCCTCATCACGTATGATTGACTAAGACTATTATGAGCAAGCCACGGAAAATATTGGAGCCTCCAACTTAGCTGCATTTTAAGAGGATAGTAAATATTGATGCCACCATGCTGTGTACACATGAAAACGCCAAACACATGTGTACAATATCCCCAACGGTGGTGATGAATCTTTCCCAAATATATTCAGGAAAATAAAGCAAAGTGTGCAGTACAAGATGAAGCAGGCTGAAAGGTTCTATGTAATCTCCTGTATGCCAACTGTGTCCAACCCATCAAGGCGTGTTGGAGGATGAGTAAGAGAGAATATCGTAGAGATAAACATGTGTTTCCCAATTGTTAAAAAGATAAATTCTTTAGAAACACTGGTATTTAAGCTCATTAGTAACAATTTATTTGTTGTGCATTTTGTAATTGATGTCATCCAATTTGTATGTAGCAATTCCTTGGCTGAAAATTCAGGGAAAGAAGGATACTCTAGAAAGATACTACTGATATTGCTAAGATACAGTAGAGTGTGAAGGACTGTGATCAGGTTGTTGAGACCACTTAGGGAAGACAATTCCTTCGCCCAAGGGATTGAGGGAGTTGGGAACCATTGCTATCATGAGAGGAGGAGGATTAGAAGAATGAAGCGGTGTGGGAGTCAAGATGGCAGAAATATTTCAAGATATAGGAAGAAAGGGGAAGCCAACGTGTCAAATCACGCAAGAAGTTTCAGCCGGATGAAAATCAATAGGAACTCATTGGATTTATTGACTAGATGGTCAAAAAATACCTATTTTAATCAAAGCTACTACTCTCTTGACATTAACAGTTAATTCCAACAGTTCCTACAATCCATAAATTTTTCCTTCCCCATCCTTCCACTTGGAATTAGGCCCTTGTCTTCTGCACTCATTTTGTTTCTATCTGTTGCCATATTTCTCAAAGTCTGCCTTGATTTATACAAAGTTATGTTTTGTTCATAACTGTCTCCTCCACTAAATAAAAACTAAGAGCAAAAATCATGACTGCCTATCTCAGTCATGATAGAACTGAAAAATGTTACCTAGGTTGACTTCATCTCTTCACATTCTTTTTCAGATTCACATGCGTCCCGCTTTTCCTGTCCAGACGAAAGTGGCCATGAATGGAAAGTAAAGAAAACATGTCACGTATGCAGTGGTGGCCACAGGGCGGTGCAGGAAGCTGTCTCACCTCAAGGGCAGAAATAATACACTGTGCCTCTGTTGTGGTTGCTGAAAAGCAATATAGACACATCAGAAACAACCAGGCAGCAATTAGTTTTACGGATTCAGGATAGTTAGTTTGGGCGTGGGGGTTATGTTCATATGGTTTATTATATGCTCAGGAATTACAGAGAGTTGAAAATATAGGGACTTAAAATTTAGGCATTAGAAAACAGAAGGGAACAAATTTTCAGTATAAGAAAGACCATTTTTTCAAGTGGAATGAGCTGCTTTATGAGGAGTGAGTTCCTCATAATTTAATTTTCAACAGGAAAGTGGATGACTGTTGGCCAAGGTTATTACAGAGAGAATTTCTGAATTGATAAAATGGGTATCCTTTAAAAATCCCTTCCTACATTAATATACTGTGAGGATATACTATTTTGAAATTGACAATAGTATTTATATTTTGAAAATTCCAGGGTGGAATTTGAGAAATTACCAGGTACAGAGATTTGAGAAATGAATGTTTAATTTACCATTTATTTACTCATCCATTCAGTAACTATATAGTCAGGACTTATTTTGTGCCAGACATGAGTTTATTTCTGGGAATACAACAGTCTGCAAAACAGACAAAGTCCTTGTCTTCAAAGGGCTCACAGTCAAGAAAGAAAATATACCTGGCATTTTATTGATAGTTCTTATTAAAAGTAAAGCTTTGCATATATACACATCCCTGCTCTGGACACGGAAGGACTATGTCACTGTTTGCCTCAATATTCACTGGCCAGTTGGAAAACACAACAAGAGTAACAAGACAGAAATGCAGAGAGAAAAGCCTCCCTAAAGTAATTACAAAATGATTATTTATTGCAATTTTGGAAGAGACACAGAAATAATATGAATCAATGAAATTATCCTTTATCATTATTTTTTATCCTCCTCACAACTATGTGAACCGTATAGTCATCGAGATTAACAACTTTTCTAAGGTCATATCTTTAACCAGTTTTGGCGACATAATCCACTCTACTAAGTGATTACACGCAGGCATGTGTCTGTATATATTTTTTTCTTGTGACTGTTAAGTCCACAGATTATAAAACCAAGAGAGTGAAAAAACAACCAAAGTTAGCCATTCTTATATTTAATTCTCCTTTCTTTAAAAATAGTAAGATAATCATATATTGCTTTGGTTTAGGAACTCAAAGTAGGAGGATAACTTGCTAGGAATAGAATCAGATGTCTGGAAAGACCCTTGAGATCTTCATGTGCAGTGTTTCTTAGGACCCTTGGGGTTGCATTGATTATTTCAGGGGATTTGTAAAATTAAAACTATTTTTATAATAATGCAAGGATGTTATTTGCCTTTTTTACTTTCATTCCCTTACAAGTGTTCAGTGGAGTTTTCCAGAGGCTGCATACATGTGATAGCACAATAGATTAAATGCAGAAACAGGTATGGGGATCCACCTGTCTCCTACTAAGCAAGATACTAGAGATATCTGGAAATGTGAAGCAATGTCATTCTTCTAGTTTTTTAAAGAAATATAGATATTATTTCAAAAATATCATTTATAGTTATGTTTAAATAAATGAATAAATAATATAGTTTAAAATTTTTCCACATTATTTTGTAATATAGTAAATATTAGTAGCTATAACTCACATAAATAAAAGTTCTTTGGGGTCTTTGGGAGTATTTAAGAGTGATTTAAGTGGTCCTAAGATGAAAAAATTTGAGAACAATGGTTCTAGTAAAATTCCTTGCTTCTCTGATGAATTCTGAATACCGTACTCCAAGTTGTTTTTTGTCTTCTGATGAATGGACTTCATCCCTTATCAAGGCAGGTCTATCCTTTTATAGGCGTAGTAATCAGTATTTTCTTACATTGAATCAAATTATTTTCCCTATAAATTTCAACCATTGACGCAGGCCCTATCACTTGGGGAAGGGGAGAGTTTACTGAATGAATTAATTCATAGCAATTAATTAGATGAAACTTTAATTTTGGATAGGCATATTACATTGTTGACCATTGTTAAGAGTTGGGCCACTTTCCTTCACTCCGTTCAACCATTTATGTAACTGGAATTCTGAAACTGTGTAGAGATCTGCATTTTATTGTCTACAATTATGTCATTGGATAGATTGTTTCATTCTAACATGAAGCTACTAGAAATGTACAGTAACCATGATTAGAACATTTCTTAAATTGTATCTCAATGTCACTAAAAAAATTCAAACGCGATTTTTATCTGGAAATAAATTTAAGGTAGTTTGACATTCTTGACGGGGGTCAGATTGTGACTGGCCAAAGCCTGAGTAGTTGTCAAGTGGATATTGACAGCAGATAAAAAATAAAATCTCTTGCTATTTCTCTTCTTGTCTCTGAACACAAATGCTATACTTTTTTCAGCTAAATGCACAGATTCTAGGAAGAAAGCATTATTTTGTCGGGAGGAAATGATGGGTCATCCAACCATTAAAATACCTCTTTATTAACAAATACAACTAGTTTTCAATTTAAATTTTAGTTATTAATTATTCATGGATTAATTAGCTAACTCTTTCTCTACCAACTAAAAAGATGTTTTTGAAAAAGGCAAGAGTTTTCTGAAACTATACTTTTATTTTTCTGACACTAGATGTCTGCAGATGTCATTGTGAGCTTAAAAAATATATTGCTTTCAAGGCTAAGTATTAGAAAAAGAACGTATAACATGACATTACTTTCCTATTTCAGTGTGAGTTCCCTGGCAATTCAAAGTGGAAACCCACAGGGTAACCACAGGAGGTAACACCTTCCTGGATCAATATTTGTGCATCAGATGTTATAAGAATGTTTTGTAAGGTTCATAAATAGAGCTTTCTTTTTTTCCCCTCAGACTCAGAAAATAAAATTAAAAGGAATTTGGCTGTCAAGGGACTTGCCTTTTCTGGAGCAAATAACCAACGAAAAGAAGGCTTTAAATTAGTCAATTAAAGGCAAATGTTAGGAAAAAGTATGCCAGAAATATGCCTTATTTGAGGGGCACTTTCTTCCTAGTCAATTGATGGTTTTATAAAAGCCTTGTCATATCAAACAAAATCAAATTCGTAGACCTTTACTAAGTGTCACATTCAATTCAATTCCATTCAACAAACATTTATTAAATACTTACTATTTATGTACCAGGTTTACACTAGGATCTGAATTTGAAATTATGAATAAAACACAAGCCTGGCCTTCTAGAAGCTTACAGTCTGGGGAGGGAGCCAGACAAGAGAAAAAATGTTTTCATAATTTGTTAATCTATGGATTTACCATAGGCAACAATGACTGGACTGAGTGTTGCAGAATAATGAACAGTCAGTGAGATGAAACAAGAAGGGAAGGGAATTCTAGAGAGGCAATAACCTAAGAATAATATGTTGTTGTTGTCCAGTATGATGCTCTCAGAGGACTATGAGAAGCTAAGCCTGGCAACAATGGGAGAAGAGACTCAGAAGGTAATAAAGCACCAATTTTAGATGGTCTCATACAGCATGCTGAGCAGCCAAGTACAGTAAGTCTTGTGAGCTACAGAAGAGTTTTGAACAGGGAGTGATATGGTTGGGTTAAGCTTCACTAATAAATAATACGAAGATTGCCCCCACCACCCTCACCTGGTCCTTGGGTCAAATGTCAGGTATGCCACATCAGTAACTTAAGGGAAGAGTGAGTTCCACGATGAAGAGGGGTTGACAGTGGAACTGGGTCTTATTCATTTGCTTATTGCGTATTCTAAAGCAGTGCTCTGTTAAGTGGATTTCCAAATTATATTATCTTAAATAATAGAGTTATAATACTTTCTAATGAGATGGGAATTGACCTTGAAAATCTACTGTACTAAAAAAAGATTCTGGTTACCTCACGGCAAAGTACTTAAAAAAGCTATTGACTCATGACCCAGAGAAGTGTTTTTCAGGGGTGCAAAGGTGGTTCAATATTAGGAAACCCGTTAATATAATTTATCATTTAATAGAGAAAGGAAAAAAATTATTATCTCCAAAGATGCCGAAAACACATTTAACAAAATTCATCATAGTAAATTTAGAGTGGAAAAACCTGGCAGATGCCACCTTAAATAAGTGATCACGAATAATGTCACCATTAACAAGACATATCAACATCATGTACCTACTAATACGATGCACTGAGAATGGCATAGCACCTCTGTGGCATTCCTCACCCAAATCTATAATCTCAAGCTAATCATGGGAAAACACCAGAAAAGTCCAAACTGAGGGACATTCTACAAAATAACTGACTTAGTCTCTTCAAAGTGTCAAGGTTACAAAAGATAAGGAATGACTGAGGAAATGTCATGAATTAGAGGACATCAAGGTGACACAGCCACTAAATGCAAAGTGGGATCTTGGATTAGATCCTGGAACAGAATGAGGACGTTGATGTTAGAATTAGTGAAATCTGAGTAAAGACTGTAGTTTGTGGAGCCAGCCCAGTGGTCTAGTGGTGAAGTTCATGCACTCTGCTTCTGTGGCCTGGGGTTTGTGGGTTCAGATCCAAGGCATGGACCTACACACCACTCATCAAACCATGCAGTGGTGGCATCCCACACACAATATACAGGAAGATTTGGCACAGATTTTTAGCTCAGGGCTAATCATCCTCAAGCAAAAAAGAGGAAGATTGGCACTGGATGTTAGCTCAGGGCCAATCTTCCTCAAGCAAAAAAGAGGAAGATTGGGAACAGATGTTAGCTCAGGGCCAGTTTTACTCACACACAAAAAATAATGTAGCTGAGTTAATTAAATTACACCAATGTTAAGCTTTTAGTTTTGATAAATGTAGCTTGGTTATATGACATGGTAACATTAGAGGAAGCTGGATGAAGACTATAAGAGAATTCTCTGTCCGATCCTGAAATTCTTCTGTAAGTCTAAAATTAATTCAAAGTAAAACTTTTTAAAGAAACATCATAAAACTATATTCTTAAATTTGATAAATTTAATTGTAAGTAAGTTATAACTCAATGAACTTAATTTTTAAAAGAGAATTGTTAGTTTTGTTAAGTATCATGGGTATTGTGGTTATCTCAAAAAATACTTATCTATTAGATATACATTCTTAAGTATTTATAGATCAATGACATGATATTTGAGATCTACTTTAAAACACTTGAAACAAAATAAAAGCATTTTGTAGAAAAAAAGAATTGCTGCAGTCGGGTGATTGATACACTAGTGTTCTTCATACTAATTCCTCTACTTTTGTGAAAGTTTAATATTGTCCATAGCACAAAATCTTTAAATAGAGTAACTGAATGTTTTTATCTTTCAAAAGTTCAAGAGTTACAAATTGATGACTTTCATTATAATCATAAGTAGTTTTAAAAAAATACGTATCCTAGCAAACATTGTTTGAAAAAAAATTACACCTCCTCATTCTCTTCGAGGTAGAGACAAAATTTTAATGAGACAGAAACTGTTTTTCAAAAAAAACTTGTGCTATGGAGAGACCATTGAGAAAGTTTGGAAATGTTTCCATTGTTGTCTGACTTTGTAAATGTCTCGCATTAAAATTTCCATAACTGAATGCTTTAAAAAATTGGAAACAGAATTTTTAGAAAATAGCAGACATAGAAACAGCAGTTTTTAGAAAATATTCCAAATGAAAGGTTTTATTGGGTATTATTGAACGCTTTGCAAGAAGAACTGCTTTGTATCAGAGAAGATAGACATTTAAAATGAAGTTACAAGGATAAACTTTAGAATAATTGTTGAGAGAGAATGAAGAATGGTTTAATAAAAGTGTATTTCTTCCATTTGGATCTACAGATCTTTAGAAGTATTCTTTCCAGCTATGATAGCCATTTAAACTGAGTATTGTAGCAAACTGCATTCATAACTAGGCCTTTAAATTGTTATTTCCCAAAGATTTAAGCCAAGATTTTGAAATATAATTATGCACATTCAACTACATTACTAAAATTAAAAATTATTTTAGATAGAGCAAAAATATTTTTGGCATGAATAATAAATACAAAAGTTACTGCATGCTTTTATAACTTCTCATTTTGCATATGGTTTTGAAGACATGTAATATATTAGCCCAGTATTGCCTGCCTCTGCAAATATGGTGGACTAAATAACCTGAAAAGAGTTTTTCTATGGGATGCCTAGAAGAGATAGATGTCATTTAACATAGCTTTGTTCCTCAGAATACAAGGAAAATGCTTGAAGTGAAAAATGAAGAGAGACCTCAAAAGCAGAGTGGAGAGCTAAGAAGGAGATACTGTGCCAGTTCTTTGCAAGCTTGGAGCTTGTAATTTAATGCCTGTGTAGAAACAGGAATCAAGGCCACCATCTATGAAAGTCAGACCCTTTGAAGGGTAAACTAAGAAAAATATGACCAGCATCCCAGGAAGACAGTAAGGAAGCTTGTGCGCCTCAGCCTAGGAACTATGTATAAAAAGAAAAACAAATGTTGTCTGAGAATTTCTAAGCACAGGCCTACAGATACAGAGGTCTGTGGTCTGACTTTGCAGTGACTTTTTACTACCTAGTAATCCTGGAATGCTCCAAGATGACAAATCAGCATAAAAGTTGTCTCAAGCCAACTATATACTTGGAACTCTGGCAGGAGAAAAAGCCTCGTTTGGAAGAGACATGCTCTCCACTTAAATTTTACAGGATTCTACAAAATGTCTCATTGGAGCTGTGCACAAATATCAGCCATAGAACACATGAAAAATATTTAATCATAACAGAAAGTCTGCAGATATGATAAACAGAAGGTTTAGCTCACTCTAGAACTTCAGATAATAGAACAATTGGAGAAAGATCCTATAAGAAATCATTAAAATCATTAAAAAAATCATAAAGTCATAAAATTCATAAAGAAGAAGGAAATAAAAACAAGTGAAAGATATAAGACAATAAAAAATGAAGCTATGTCAAACAATAAAAGACAACTTCTAGAAATTGAAAAAGAATGTTGGAATATAATTTACCTGCAAAAGTACAGGCATCTGGAAGAATGCTGAAACATTTTTTCTGTAGAGTTGCATAATCAAAATGTTTACAGTTATCTGGTGTACAGGATTAAGGTAAGTAATATAAAGTATGGAGTAGGTTGGTTGCAAGTCAAAATTTTAATTTGAAATTTTTGTGTGAAATTTAGCAGTTTCTAAATATTGGTAATGACTTCAAATCCTGTTAAAACACTGTGTAGGCAGAAAGAAGCATAACAATGGCTACTACATTGCATTACTTATTTGAAGAGTTGGTCAAAGAGAAAGGACCTATAAAAAGATTGAGAAAGAATGGTCAGAAGTCCAAGAATAATAGAAGTTAAGAGAGCAGAGTTTTTCAGGTAGGAGTGGGTGGTAAGCAATGTTCACTGTGGTAGGAAGAGAACATGATAAGGACTGAATTCATTCAATTTGATTTTTAAAAGTATGCTTTAGCGATTTTCAGAGAAAGGTTTCAGTGGAGTGTTGATAACTAAAACCATATGTCAGTGAATTGAGAAATAATTATCAATCAGGAAAACAGAATTGGCATGTATCATCAACTTTTGGCTCAGAAAAGAGGTACTTACTCAAGGTCAGAAGACCATTATTTGTAATCTTGCATGTATTTTTCTTTAGGAAGAGAGTGGAGCATGCTTATAGTATAAGGGCAAAGATCCAATGGGGAGAGTGAGAGAAAGGAAATAATTTATGAGATAGATCAGATCCAAAGCATTGGCCTTGAGCAGAAGAAGGGCGCTTTGTCCTCTAAGACTAGAGAAAAAGATGGGTACTCTTCCAAATATCTGTTTCAGGTGGGAATGATATTTAAGGTAAATCTTTTTGGACCCTGATTACCTCTGTTTTCTTGATGAACTGGGAGACAAAATCAACAGCTGATGA
Source organism: Equus quagga (assembly GCF_021613505.1). Classification (NCBI taxonomy): domain Eukaryota; kingdom Metazoa; phylum Chordata; class Mammalia; order Perissodactyla; family Equidae; genus Equus; species Equus quagga. The sequence goes on along the minus strand of NC_060284.1, from coordinate 18,813,930 downwards.
GGAGGTTAGGGGTCAGCCTTGAAGAGAGTGGCAAAGACTAGAAATATTTACTGTGTTGAGTGAGAGCTCTAAAGGCCAAAGAATAATTGAAGAAAATAGGTACAGATGTTGATAAATCTTTCATAAAAACTGAGGGACTTAAAATAAAAAAACTATCGCAAAGCTAAAAAAAAATCAAACAGTGGAGAGTAGTATAAAATAAAAGTGATAAAAATTACTCATGGCACAACTCATCAGTCATAAAAAAAATCTCCTCACACAGCCTTAGTCTCTTACATCACAAGGTAACCACTAAATAATTTCCTGAGTCTCATTTCATTAAAATATATTTTTTGCCTGCATAATTAATTCATATATACTATTAAAAATGACACAAACAGGATCATAATATACCTGCTTTCAGCATCTCCAATGTTCCATAGAAATATATCAATACCTAATGCATCTATTTAATGTTTACATAGAAAACCACTACATGGATACATCATAATCATGTACTGGCTTATCTGTTGATGGCCATTTAAGTTGTTCACATTGATTTTGATACTCAGAAGAAGTTTGTAGTGTCCTTTATATCAATCTTGATTTACTTTTGTAAAGTTATTTGAAGGCTAAATTTTTCCAATGGAATTTAGAGTAAAATAATATTTCCATTTTAAATTTTGATTGATATTGACAATTTGTCCTCCACAAATATCACGCTAATTTACATGTACATCTACAGCATTTGAGAGTTTATTCTCACACCTTCTCACCAAGACCGGGCAATATAAAAGCTAAGTTTGTTTTGCCACTGGGAGAGAAGAAAATGATAACTTGTTTCTTTTATAATGAGTGGAGAAGGTGATGATGAATAACACATGGTCCTTGATCTGCCTGAGATTTCAATCCATCAAAAGATGCAGATAATTAGACAAGAAATTGCATTAAAGCAAGTCCAAGGATAGAGGAAGTCCAGGGTGCTATGAAAATACAAAGCCAAATAACCGAAACAGGCTGGAACAGGAAAGACTTTCCGTAAGAATTGATGACTAAGCTGAGACTCCAATCATTAACGTAATCTAGCAGAATGAAGTTTGTACAAAGTTTTGTGGGGTCAGAAGACAAAGAGTCTGCAAAGACCTATTGGCAAGAGAAAATATGGTCAGACTGGGATATTGTTAAAATATTGGATATTATGTGTCTTCAACTCCTATGTTAATAATTCCTTCATTTATTAAGTTTCTAGCCAATTTTTTTATGGAGCATCAATCATTAATTAAGCACTCTGCTAGGAAGTGGGGATATTATGGCAAGTAAAGCTGGCACAATCCATCTCATCACAAAAGTTCAAGCTTAATAGGGAGAAAATTAAGTAAACAATGATTATTCATGAGTCTTAATTTCATAGTTTCTTTATCTCCTCAACTACCGTGACCATTTTCTCTACTCTGCTTTATCCACTCAAACTCATGACCATTCCTTTATAGATCTTGAAATTGTTTTTGTCTGACATTTTAACCATTATTTTCCAATTCTTTGACATTCATTCACCTTTTTCATTCTATCATCCCACTAACACTCTCTTAGGGCCATGGAAACAGTCAGTCTGTTGATTGCTTCATTCATTCCCAGTTGCTCTGCTTGGTCTTGGCTTCTCCTACTTTTATATTCTTCTTGGACTACATGGATTATCATCTAAATCACTCTCTAACTAACACTCTTGTAATTATGTTTAGGCCTAATTATCTAGGAAAAATTGAATCCTAATTCAACCTGAACTCTGCCATCTCATATAGAAAGCTGAGTGCTGCAAGAAGAGTTCATACAGCCATGAAGATTTTTGTTCGAACAAATGCATATTCTTCAACCTTAATTGGACTCATGGCACAACTCACCAATCATAGCATGGTGGCACTGTATGTTGAAATATATTAATGTTCTTTCTTTCTTAGAGTTCCTTTGCCATGCCTTTCTCCCTAATGAGCCAGAGCCGCCCATGAGGGGTGTGATAAGTGTTTTTCAAAGAAAAAACAAAAGTATCAATATTTAGCCTTTGACCTTAAAATTGGGCTCTTGAAGTTCATTTCAGAAAAAATACATAGTTGTGGGAACAAAGACTTAAGATTTGTAAAACCAAGGATTTTTAGTAAGAAGACAACTGGTAAAACCATTTTGCAAATGAAAAAGCATAATTCAGTAAGAACCTGTCACATTATTAAAGATAATTAGCAGATTAGGAAGAAAACAGATGAAGAGTTGGGCCGCACCATCACAAGAGAGCACAGTGTAAGAACAGGTCTGTCTTGTGCCGAGGAGATGGGGTAGGATCCTGTGACTCTCTGGTGAAGGCACACATCAACGGCTAACTGCATATCACCTCTCTAGTGTTTCACAGACATCTGTGCCTCAAGAGTTTCTCAGCTCATCCAAATACTCCCACCCCCACCTACTTGCAAAGCTCCTGATACCTGTAAGCATCAAGAAATAAGTAAGAGGGACTTTAGATGGTTAGAAAGGGCAGTGGAGTATGGAAGGGAAAGCTCCCAGCCCCTGTCTTTGTTTGGATTAAATAGAAACAGCTCAAGATTTCCTCCAAGATCTGGGAGAATAGGGAAATCCAGGCCCTCATTACTCAATCACAGGATCTGGCACCTCATAAATACTCAACAAATAACTATTGAATAAATGCATACGTAAATGAACATATGGAAACATGATGAAGGCCTAGTTCTGGAAAGTGATATTGGCGGAACAGACAGATGGTCAGGAGATGAATAGGATGAGAAGAGATAGAGGGGCTAGAGCTGGATAGTATGACATCAAAGGAAATAGGTTTTATATGAGGGTGGAGGAGCTGCTCTTGAAATTAATAGGTTCCAGGTGCTATGCTCAGTGGGGCAATTACTGGGATGGAATGAACATACATAACACACATCTCTATATACATTAATGGATGCATTTATTGGACCAACAGTAATGAGTGGAGAAAGGGTAATGAAGAAAGGAAAGCATTTGGAATATGTATTCATTCATTCAATAAACATATATTGGACACCTAATGTACTCCAGGCATCAAGTTAGGCTTTGGGAAATGGCAACAAACAAAAGAGATGTGGTTTCTGTTCTTTTGTGACTTACCATCTATTGAAGAAAACCGATATTAAAAAATAAATTCAATTTACATTTACGCATAATATAAATTTTGAAAACTTCTGTGAAGTAGGAGAACAGAGTGTCATTTGAAAGAATTGTAAGGAGGTTGGGGAAGGCTTCTCTAGGTAAAGGATCAGTGAGTTCAGGCTGAAGAAAGGGAAAAGAGTTAGCCATGCACAGAGGGTTCAGAACTCCTTTTATTTTTCAAGACCAAGATTAAAAAGATAATGTATTAGCAAGTAGAAAACAAGCTGAAGGAACTTGTACCAGTGAAAGTAAATATATATATATACATATGGATGTATATACAGACAAATAGAAATATGCATACATGTGTATGTGTATATGTACACATGTATATATGCACACATATAAATGTATATTGTGTGTGCATATATATCCTCTGATGTGCATATGGATATGGATTTATTAAGAGGAGTCACCCTTATGCAATTGTGGTAACTGGTTGAACAGTCAGTATGAGAAACTGTTGCCTTTGCATTTGGAGCAAAGCAGGTAGTTGGGAAGGGAAGATAGACGTGAAGTAAGTGGTAGCAAGGATAAACAGCCACCCACAAAAGCAAGCTAGAACCCATGATTTCAGACTGCAACCTTTGTTCTTCTCACCTCTTCAAAGGCTCCACCTTCGATGATGTTGATATCCTGCAGAAAAAGTTGACCTGCTTTCTCACAGAGCTAAGCACATAATCCTCTGGCCCAGGATTCAGAGAAACTGAAGGATAATCAAGTGAGAGCTGAAGGATCCACAGGGACGGCTGCTGCCCCACATTGACAAGGTAAGCCAGGAATTTCTGAGATGTGCTTTGAGTCGCAACACAGTTTCAGGCCCTGCAACCAATCTTCCAAATGTAAAATGAGTATGGCTATTGCTTCACACTCCCCCTTCCAAATCCCATGCGTACCCACAAGTATGCAGGGAAGGGGATTCTGGGAAATGTAGTGGGAGCTTAGCTAAATTGACACAATACAAATCCACTACATGACTGATCCTTATTATTTTTTTTAAATCCTTTCTGGAGGTCTTTGAGTGTAGGAGAGAAAATTGATTGACTTTTATTGCAAGGAACTGAAGGTAGGAAGATGAGAGCCTTGGCCACATGCCCTGGGGTTGTGATGAGAGCAGGCTCAGGTGTAAGACAGAGGGGGAATATTAAAGTTTTAGAGATTCTAGTCTTAGAACAGAGGACAGCTCTGTGAACCAGGTCTCTTACTGGGATGGGGTATTCAGTCAATATAATCCTGACCAGGCTGTTCTCTAAAGGAAATGGGGCAAGAAGGGAAATAAAGACAACTATCATCACACCAGTTTAACGGAGAGTTCATCAGGGGAATCCCACAGAGAAATAAAAGAGTTTTATGCAGCCAGATAATGTTTCCCATAACCCAGCCAAAAAATCCATTCCTTCATGAAGCATCTCCAAACTAACCCCACTTGGCTTCTTTTAGTTTCAATCATCCTAAACGTCTTCCTGTCCACTTCTCTGAATACTGAACACTTACTAAAGGTCTCTTTACAGCTGTGGGCTTCCATCTGGCAGATGTTTCTGTCACTCAAGTTTACACTTTTATAGGTCTACCTTGCGTCTTCACAGGGCCGTAAGCTCCTCAAGAGCAGCACTGGGCTTCTTGATCCTTTTACAGTCTTTGGATCTCCCCGTCCATGTGTGGTTCATGTAGAAAACGCTGTTGACTGACTTAGTGATGGATTAAAGGATTGTCGTATTTGGAGAACTCTTGGTCTAATCTGGGCAATCTGTTAAACTCTTGCTTACAAACTGCTGAAACAGTGTAATAAAAGGCAGACTTAAAATAAAAGGTATTTCAGGAGTTGTTATCCTAGAAAATTGTATGATTTCAATGAGAGAAATCCTTTAGATCCAAATTGATCTTTTGATTCTGCTTATTACTTACATCAACATACCCTTATTATCATATTCTATTCTTAAAAGTTTGCCCCCTCCCCAAAAATATTTCTGTGAACTTTGCAAGAAGGCAACTCTGCCCCATTTACTCTGTCTGAAGTACCATTGGTAAATCTTACTTCTGGATTATTGCTGAGTTTTAAAACTACTGCCATTCTCTCTATAAACGCTTTCCTCTTTCTTCCCCATCAGAAGTCACTTGGCTTTCTGATCTCATAAGATATATTATATATTTATGTCCGCACTGAACTTATTGCCCTATCTTCTGCCTACTTGCTGCTATCTTCTCTACTTGGTGAACAGTACCATGGCTGGGCACTCGTTTCTTGAGTGAGGAGATATGTAAACCACCCACAATCAGAGGTTGTATATGTCATGAAAGTTTTCTGAATGAATGGCAAGAATGAGGATAATAAAGCAAGCTGGATTCTGAGAAAACAAACGTCTTCCCACAGACCAAACTAGCAATACATTATATAGCCCCAAATACCTGGAATGCCTGGGGTAGATGTGAGACCTGTGTGCTGTTACTGGCCTCAGTCATACCTCGTTCCATTGTTTAGTAGGTGTATTACCTTAAACATGTTAATTCTCTCTCTGAGCTTTATTCTCTTTCTCTTTAGAATAGGGATATTGTTACTAAACTCATAACAGTGTCATAATGAATACATAACATCATATAAAATGCCTACAACATCACAAAGCACTTAGAGCCTCAAAATTTATAAATATTGCTTCCATGTACGATGTCCCTTTATGTTTTCTGTTCCCAGACAAAAACTAGTCATTTCTAAGACCCCAAATCAAATTTCATTTTCTCCTGGAAGTCATCCTCATATGCACGTGATTTCTCCTTTCTTTATGTTTCTAAGGTACTTGTAGCATTTCCCAACATGTTTCAACTTTTTGAAGAGGATCTCTTTATAAAGTCAAAAGAGTTCTTTTTTTCCCATATGATAATAGTTGTTTTATGAATCCATTAATTAAGGCAACACATATTGACCAAAAAACTTTACCATTAATTAATGTCATCCTTAGTTATAGCATCATTATACATAAAGGAAAAAGCTCTTTGCATGTGTACACAGTTGTGTATTTAGGCTACAGGCATACCTAGAGCACACAAGGATTTATTGACTCCATTCCTCTGGCTCCATCTCCCCAACTCTAAACTCCTCGCTATCTGCTCCCTGCTCTTCTACCCCAGAAACACGTTAATGCTTATATTATTGAGCCCATGGTTTGTTAGCATCTGGACTATATTTCTCACAAGTTTCTACATACTGTATTTATATGTATGCTTCTTTTGTTGTAACAATTATTAAAAAACAATGAATATGGATTTTATGATATCAATGAATTTATATAGTTTATGTCTTCATCTATTCATTATCAGCCACATGTTGTAGTGGTATTCAATAAATATTGAATGAATGAATCAATCTCCAATATGCTTTATCCTAAATATAGGAAATTCCAAGGTTTTGTTATTTATGATTTTTGGCTTCAAGAAATTACGTTCTCGTTTGGATGAAATGGAGTTGGAGCTTGGGGAAATACGTTAATTCAGATCTTTCAAAAAGCAAATGCCAAGGTGGGATTAACTGTGCCAGGATTTTATTAGGGGAAATGTTTGTGAGAGAAAATGGGGAAGGAGCTACAAAGAGCTGGGAGAGCTGTCAGATTGTGATGTAGGTTTATCTCCAAATAAAAGAGCAAGAAAAGGAAGATTGGGGTGAAGCATCTTAGATTCCATACAGTATAAAGACTGGTCAGCGAGGCCAGCAGGGGGCTCCTCAAGCCAAAATCAGATGACAGAGGCATCCCGTGTCTCCTGGAAGGGGGCCTGCTTTAGCTTCTCTGTCACTGTGCCGTCACTCACTGTGAGCAGCCTGAGGGAGGCATATGGCCCCAGAGCAAATGTGGAAGTAGATTTCTGAGTGTAGACTCCAAGGCCCATGTGCAAGATGTAGTCTCTCCTATGTCACTGGTGCTTCATAGAGGAACACATACTCAGTAAAATAAATATAATTCAGCTTACCATACAAGAGGTTTGCAAACATTTTCTTTGTACCCGCCACTGCCTAGCATATGTGCATAGTACTGGCCACTGTGCATAGTCCCATCCGTATAGTTCATTTTTGTGTGTGGAACCCTTCTTCCAAACACACATTTTTACTTTATTTCACTCAGCACAACTTACCTCAACCATAATTTATGAATGCCAGGCTTTTCTGCTGATATTTTCAGCAAGCAAATTTTCTCTGAGCCTTAATTCCTCTATGAAGAAAATTAACGATAAGTCTGACTGATCTTTAAAATTCTTTCTCACTTCTAATGAAGTAAGGAGACTAATATTTGTTGAGTGCTTCCTATATATCAGGTTTTCTACTATGAAGATTCAAATACATTTTCTCATTTGATTCTTATAAAAATATTCAGGTAGATGTTGCCAATATTGTCATCTTCGTTTGGACAGAATGAATTCAGACACGCTTGCTCAAGCTCACATAGCTAGTGGTGGATCCGGGCTTCAAAGCAAATCTGAATGAGTTCTTCCAGGTTTTCCGCGTCAAAAAGAGAAAAAAAAGACTCAAGCTCCAGATCCCTACCATTAACAGAGAATAGTCACAGGTACATCAGTAGTGGCTCTCAAATTTTAAATTGCAACACACAGTGAGCTTTTTAAAAATGTATATTAATGGATCTATCCAATTCTCACAGTGAATGTTGGATGGACCTTCAAACCTGCATTTGAGGAAGTACTCAAGGAGATGCTGAAGCAGGTGGTCAGATGGATCGTGCCTTGGAAAATATAGGCACAGTATACATCGCTGCTACATAAAGAAAAAAATAGAGTCATTGCTTCAGGATGACAAAGAACCTAGCTGATGAGCACTATGAATATGCACTATGATAAGCACTTACTGTAGGCTGCACCGCTCACCTTTACCCCACTCACCTGCATGTTCTTTCAACCTTCCTCCCCTAAAATTACTTCTGGATATCTACCCTCGGGAAATAGAAACTGAGCAATGGAAAAAATGTTTACCTAAAAATTTTATTGTGATTGTGATATATTATGAGTGCTTTTATACCATAACCATCCTACATAGTATTCTAATTCAATTTCATACTATATTTCATGTGTAGTAAAAAAAAATACTGGAAGAAAGTACAGCAGCTTATTAAGGATGGTTACTCATGAGTGATGGCATTATGGCAATTTTCATTTCCTTCTTGTAACTTCCTATGATTTCCAAATTCTCAATAATACACACATGTTACCTTGGTATTAAAAATAGTTCTTTAAAAAATTGCTGAACTTAAATTTGCCCATTTCTCTGAGTATTTGAAATGTGCAGTCTTAAAAGATCAGAGCAGCACACTTGATCGAAAGTTTCACTGACACACATATACTCAGACAAAGGAATTATTGTACTCTACGGAGATAACCAAACAGTGACACTGATTTCTACAATGTTTTTTCAAATAAATTTATTTTTCTTCTACAGTATGCTCTGATTTAATGAATATTTAACTATGTGTAACGAGTACAACTAATTACAGTGGTTTTCCTATAAGGTTATTAAAATACTAACAGGAGTGTCTTGGGAGAATTCTCAATACCCATTTCTACATCAAATACCTTTTTTCTATCATTGTTTTCCAAAGAGCCCGGCCTGTTTTTGAGATCTGGTAAAGAATTTTCTCAGTGGAGAAAAAAATGGCAGATTTCATTATTTTGATGTTTCCTTTTTAATTTGCATCCTTAAAGAAGTGTTACTTGATTCCAATTCATGAGTTTACTTGTTTGCATTAAGTTCGATGTGTCTAGAATTTCGTGACAGTGCATTTAAACTATTCAGTCACATTTACCTCTTCTGGGAAATTTTGACATCTTTCTGTAGTGTGCTTGTAAATTTTTTGTGGTTTTTCCTTTCAAATTCAGTTGTAGATCATCAAGCCTTTGAATATGGCAGTCTGGCAGTTGTCAAAGCAAAAAGCCATATATGTTTTCAAATATAACCGATATTCTTCCAGTGAAATGAAAGCTTTCATCTAATGAAGAGTAAAAGAATCAAATTCTATTTCTGTATTTCAGAGGAGTAAATTACTACTATTAAATTATTCATGGAGATTAGGTTTAAACTGCAACATCTATACTATTCAGGAACAAATTAGGAAAATTATTTGAAAACTTAAATCCTAGAAGTAAAAAACTGAGAAGCATCTCCCCAGGAGAAAATACATAAGCACTAAATGAGATCAGAGTACTCATAAAAAATGGAGTTTCTGATAATTATTTCTCCAACCTGAATATTTCTAATATGAATGACCTGAAAAGTGAGAACTATTTTTTAAAGTTCTGATCTCATATAGGCGTGGGTATCTTCCATCATTATTGAATATTTATTAAGCATCCACATTGAGTTAGACCTCTGTGAATCATACATATAATGTAATCACGTTGGAGCACCTGAGAGCTGGTCAGAACCAACTAGATATCATATGAATACAAAGTGGTAATATTGTACAGCTTTTTAGTGGCCCTGTAGTCTTTATATTTCCCTCTGTTTTTGTTTTGTTTTCAAGTAAAAAAAAGAGAGCTTTCTCTTTTTGAATAAAATAACCCTGAGCCTACATACTATATTTCTTTCTATTAAATATGTATGCATGAAAAAGTTACTTAACTTGCGTCCCAAATTCCTTAGATAGAAAGAAAGATAATGATATGCACCTATTTACTTGGCTGTTGAGAGAAATAAATAAAAATTATGTAAAATATTCATGCAAAATGAATATACACAAGGATCCTTAGTGTATCATTTTTTGTATTAGCAAAGATCATGCACGGCCCAAATGTCCATCAGTAGGATATAAATAAAATACATACTATGAAGTATTATGCAGCCATGAAAAAGCAAGAATACATTCTTTATCTATTGATATGAAATGATCTCCAATGTAAAATAGTATATGAAAATAATATTTTAGAAGAGTGTGTAAAAAGGTAAGCATTTATGCAGGAATTTTGCCCTATTTTTAATATGTAAAATTTACATTAAAACTTATTCATTTCTCTAACTCTTTTAGTATATTTTAAAAATTGAAAATGATTACCACAAGTCCACACTGCATTATAATATTGATTGACTATAAATATTGTTTATGCTCTTTCACAATCATTCAGTTTAATGGCTGAATAATCTGCAAATATATGTCAAGGAACTTATAAAAATTAGCATTATCGTATTCTTGTAAATTTGAAAATGATAAAATGTAATTCTACACAAGTACTTATTTAGGAACTTCTAAAAATTCTTTTCCTGACATAGTGGAACCATTCTTACTTACCATGTAAAATCAAGCTTAAGAAACTTGAAAGTATGTGTTAAGAGGAATAACTAGTTCAGAAGTACTAGTGAGAATTATGCAGATTAGTTGCCTACACTAGATAAGAGTAAACCTTAAACTATTTAAGTTGAATAGATAATTAGATCAACCTGGATGAATTTCTAATTTTTCAAATACAAACCATGCTGTATATAGAGTGAATTATAGAGATTATTTCATGGCAAGAAAAGTGTGTGAACAGGGCACAGAAGACTCTGGAATTAAGGATTATTTCTAATTTTGGAGAGTGAGAGATATTGCTCAAGAGTAGTTTAACATTTAACATAAAATTATTAACTAAAAGCTGCAAACTTTCAGACATACACTTTCTCCTTCTTTAAAAATTTAAAGATTTTACATGTTAAACAAACTAAAACTTCTAACTTCTTTGCCATATTAAATACAAAAGGAAAATATGTTTTCTAAGTTTTATTTTATCTCTTTTTTCCCATATGTCAGCCTTTCAGGAAACTCAGTAAATAAATTTCTTTTGGAAAAATTCTTGGACTGCATCTGAATATTTTCAAAATCAAGTGGCACTTTTAAGAAGTGAAATTACTTTTACTATTTTTTTAATACAGAAATATTTCTCATTAAGAATGTTCTAGACATAAAATGGCAAAAGTACAAAAGAAGATGGTTTACAATATGACTTATTCGAGACAAAAGAGGATTTAATATCATACGAGTATGTTCGCCACAAGATGATTTCAATATTGAATTGCTACAGTAGATTTTAAATAAAACTTATTATACAAAATCTTGGTTTGCACACTTATCTGTATTAAACACATAAACAAGTGACCCTGACATGTATTTTAAGGGGGAAATTTGTTACTCACAAATTAATCAATTCTATATTATTATTATATATATGTATGTATACTTTTGTTTTAAACTCGTGGAAATTTAAGCTATACTGTGTTTTAATTAGTTAAAGACCAACACTGACCAATACACCAACCTAAAAGGAATCACACAAATCAAATGAAAATTATTTAATAGCCTAACAAGGGATTTAATACAGTTTGCCTTTCCTTTCTGTTTAGCGTGTATGTGTGCGCACATGTGCGTGTGTTTCCTAAAATGTATGATCAAAAGAGAAAGTCTAAGTAGACTCCATTTTCATACATATATTGAAGCAGGAACTAAAGAAATTTTTCAGACAATTTATTTGGAAAATGTTTTACTTTTCCAAGCAAAAATAGTTTTATTTTAATATCTCTGCACCCAAGAGATTCGGAGAAAGACACATACCCTTTAGGAAAGCCAGTTGTACCAAAATGTCCATATGTGTTCACTGAGCTTACAAATAAAGCTAAGAAGGAAATCAAATGGTAATTTCAAAAATGGGTATTGGGAATAAAATCTGTATGAGTATTGAGGAACAAGTAAAACTTTTAGAGACCAATGATATTTTGAGAGACTCTTTGAAAAACTAAAAAATAGCTGTCACCTATTTTAAATACATAATTTGTATATTGATACGTACTATCATTTAGCTCATTTCTGGACGCCTCTCCTTAAAATGGTAGGATATTTGAATAGGAATGCAAGTTCAGTTTAATACCAGTCCGAGCCAAACATAATGGAAATAATACACTAGATTTTGGATTAACTACATCTCCAAAGCAGACAAGTGAAAATGTGTGGCACAGAAAGTAGCACTGTCTTTAGTTGTCTCAGTTACAGAGCCATCACTAGCTCTCCTAATTGAGGTAACCAGGTGATTCCCTGGAGGAATGATTAATTGCGGAGGATCTATAGACAGGAGGGTGTATTTTCCAAACTCATCCTTAGAGACTATCTATGGTGTCTTACAATATAATTGATTGTAATAAACTATATTTCAAACATGTTGCAAAATCCAAGGGAATGCTTTAGTAATCATAACAGAAACATTACTACAAGAAAAACGAATCCTCAAACATGTTCCAAAGGAAGGCATTACAAAATATATCCTTCTAATTTCTCAAATCTCTAGAAATTCAAAATCCCATCAGGTTTCTTAGAGTTGCAAAGAAAAGCTATTAACTTTCATTTCTTTTCAAGACTGCATATTTGTGTAGGTCACTTTTTAATTTAAACTGCTTACCTAACCTATAAAATGCAGTTAAACTGAGCAATTGTTATCAATCATGACTCTAGAAATGTAACCTTTAATTTTATTTTTATTACTCGTTCAAAATGTAAAACTTTATTCAAATGTCACATTATCCCTACCCTCCTTTTCATGAAAAGAAAAGCAGTTTTACTAAATAGTATGAAACCCATCTATCAATGCTTATTATTGCTTAAACTGTGAGAAGCTTTACCCTAAATTTCACAGTGCACAGTAGGCTTCTCATCGGTTTATCCATAGCATGTGGTGAGTGCCTGCTATTTTGCTCCAGTGGAAACCGTTTCTGCTCTAACTTAGAACTGAATTCCAACATAGTAATTAATAAAATATTTGCAGAGAAGATTTTTAATGCCTTAATAGTGCAGAGTTTTCCTGAGGCAGACACATAAATGAATTAGAGTAGAGATGTATTTTTACCTTCCAAGGATAGATTTTCAAGTTCCATGATTTAAAATGCCTGATATCTAAAAAAAATAATATATTGTTTTAAAGAAAGCATAATTATACATCTAAATCCAGAATCATCTAAGTATTTATTCTAATAAAATGGCTCAGAAATTGGAAGAAACATTCTAATAGTATGAATATTGATTTCAATATGAATAGAAACACAAACAGAACCTTATAAGAGATTAAAACAAAAAAAAGAACTAGCCAAAATTATTTTTTATGGTCTTGAACCCGAATGAAGAAAAGCAAAATTTTCAGAAATGGTGCAATGTTTGGAGCTAAGAGAATTAAAAACCATTGACTGAGCTGAAGATACTAAAAATGGCAAAAAGTATGGTCTCCTTAGAATATAGAATTTTAAAGTTTCTTGCTGAGATTGGAAACTTCACGGTAATGGACATTATGTAACCTAGTGTAAAGGTCATTGTTGGCCATCTCTCCTTGCTTTTTACAAAAATCTGTTTGAGAATCAAGGGACTCCATCTCATAGTTCTAACATGGAGGCAAAGAAAAAAAATTCAGCTCTTTTATAACAAATAAAAGGAAATTTGTCAACTAATAGCTATTATTTGAAGGAATTCTTTGTTGTCCAGTTTGTAGATTAGTCAGTAAATTTCCTCTTGTTACTCAATTTCTTTTCATTTCCCACATCATTTAAAATCTACTATGTCTCAGGCATTCTCTTGGCACATGGAAGTCCACAATGAAAAAAACAGACTAAAATTCCTGTCTCAAGAAGCTTATATCTTAGTGGGGCAAAGGGAATGGGAAATGTTGGGTGTGAGGTGATTGAAACTTTACATTGGGTTTCTAGGGCTGACCTTGTTGAGAAAGTCATGTTAGAATAAATATCCGAAGGATGCCAGGAGCCAGCCCTGAGGATATCTGGTCAGAGGGAACAGCAAGTGCAAAGATACTGAGTCAGAGACCTGGCCGTATTGGAGGAAGAGTGAAGAGGCCTTTGTGGCCAAAGTTGAGTGAGAGAGAGGGACAGTAGTAAGAGACAAAGTCAAGGGCACCACACTGCATAGTGCTTTATAGGCTCTTGTAAGGCTTGTGCTTTCGCTTTGACACAAGAAGCTACTGAAGCATATTAGCAGAGAAACAAGATAATCTAACTTCATTTTTTAAAAAATACTGGACTGTTGAGATGAGGATAGACTGCAAGAGGCCAAGCGGTAAAACAGAAAGATGACTTAGGAAAGAAGTGAACTAATGTATGTGAGAGCAACAGAAACTTGGACAAGGATAATATTAGTGGAGTGTTGTGAAGTAGTTGAATTTTTTAACACATTTTGAAGATGGGACCAATAAGATTTCCTGATGGCCCAGACATGGCACTGAGACAGAGAGAAGTCAGGGAGACTTCAAACAAGATTGCGGGTTTGGGCATCTTAAATTATAGCGTCAACGTTTACTAAAGTGGGAAAGGCTGCAGGAGGAGCTGGTTTTGGGGAAATATCATTTGATAAATTTGTGATGTGTAAAGTTTAAAATGCCTATAACACACCGAAGCAAGATGTCAGTTAGGTAGTACAATATGTGAATCTGGATTATAAAAGAGAAATTTTTGGGGTTGAGGGGAGTCATTAGTATACTGATTATTATTAAAACCATGAGAACTGATGAAATCACGAAATCAGATAGTGTGACAGAAAAGAGAGGTTGTCAAAGGACTAAGCCTTGCTTATTTCTTTGCAGGTTCAAGAAGGTAGGGAGGAAAGAGAGGGGGAAAAGACCTCAGTCATTTCAGCTTCTTATACTATAGTTTATAATTTACATTATCTTGGGAACAATTAATTACTTTTGGATAAATTGATTAGTTGTTTAAATAAGTTGACCAAATGGAAAAATTTGTATTTTAAAGTGAAAAGCAATTTCGGTCTCCAGGAAAGATAGACAAGCAATTTAATGATAATATGATTACAGTATGGTGGGGGAAGAGCTATGATAGAGCTTTGAACAATGTGTGGTGAGTATAGAGTGGTCCAATGTAGTCTGACTGGGGATTTTGAGTAAGCCATGTTTGGTGAAGTTGATTTGGACTGTTTTGAAAGAGTTATCAGTTGTTTAATGAACACATGATGTTTTAGAGGATGGTAACACTGTGTGTGAAAGTTCAGAAGCATTAAATAGCTTATCTGTGTATTTGATGTAGCATATCTACATGAAGGAAGATGGTGGAAATGAGACTAGAAATGTAGGTAGAGCCTACAGGTACTGAAAGGATTTATCCTTAAAATTATGGTGACCGTGGATTTGTATTTTTAAAATATTACAGTGTGCAGGATGGCTGTATTAGTTAGGGTTCTCCAGAGAAACAAAGCCAATAGGAGAGAGAGAAAGAGAGAGAGAGACATGGATTTATTATAGGAAATGGCTCATGTCCTTATGGAGGTAGAGACTTTCCACAATCTACTGTCCGTAAGCTGGAGAACTGGGAAAGCTGGTGGTATGATTCAGTTCAAGCCTGAGGCCTGAGAACTGAAGTGGAGGAGGGTAGTTAAGTCCTAGAGTTTGGAGAACCAGAAGCACCAATGTCTGAAAGCAGAAAAAGATGGATGTCCCAGCTCAAGAAGAGAGAATTCACCCTTCCTCTGCCTTTTTGTTCTATTTTGGCCTTCATGGACTGGATGATACCTGCCCACATTGGTGAGGGAACATCTTCTTTCATCAGTCTAGTGATTCAAATTTTAATCTCTTCCAGAAACACCCTCACAGACACACACAGAAATAATGCTTTGCCAGTTATCTGGGCATCCCTTAGCCCAGCCAACTTGACACAATGACAGATGGATATCAGAAATTAGGCTGGTTGTAGGATGAACAATTAGAAAGTTCTACAGCATTTGGGAAAGAAGTAAAGAGTGTCTGAACTAAGGAAATAGAAACTAAGTTAGAGAAAAGTGTATATACTCAAGAAATATTCAGAAGGTAGACTATGCAGACTTGGGAAACAACATGGCATGGAAGAAATGGAATGCAGAGGAGTTCAGGGGTCCAGGTTTCTAATTGGATAGATAAAATATGGAATAAGGAAGGAGATGTTTGGGGGAAGAAAGATGAGTTTGGTTTTAAACATCCTGAGTTGTAAGTTGCTTTGGTGAGTTCTAATTAAAATTGAGTGGTAAGCACTATCTATTGGGTCTAGAGTTCAGCAGAGAGTCCTAGGTTAGAGATATATATTGAGTCTTTTCAAATAACTGTTGTTGAAACAATGGACTTAGATGAGATTGTCCAAGGTGAGAAGATGAAAAAACAACAAAGGATAGGAGCCTGAAAATGCACCAATATGACAAGAACTCCTCAACCAATAATGTTTCTATTCTCAGTGATGGAAAAAGTAGCAAATTCCACACAGATGGAAATGAAAGCTATTTCGATTTCTCCATCTGTTCTCCTGCCCTTTAATACTTCTCCACTAGTCCTAAAAAGGTCCATTTCCTTTATTTGTGTGTGATTAAAAATGATTTTTGTTATGGATCAACAATTTCCAAATTTTTGCCTTTCTAGACTTCCATTCCCTTTTTATTATAGATGCAGCAAAGACTGCATAGATGTCAGCCAAATGCAGACCCATTCACGCATGAGGACATTAAGAAAGTACAGCGTCAGCCAGCCCAGTTGCATAATGCTTAAGTTTGTGCACTCCACTTCAGTGGCCCGTGGTTTTTGGGTTCGGATCCCAGGCGCGGACCTACACACCACTCATCAAGCCATGCTGTGGCAGCATCCCACATACAAAATGGAGAGAGGCTGTCACAGATGTTAGCTCAGGGACAATCTCCCTCATCAACAACAACAAAAAGACAGTATAGCTTAGAGGCTTGGAGCATGGAGCATTACTACACAGCATAGGCCCCTATGATGCTTCCTCCACCCAAACACAGACACTTAAAAGGAAACCTTAAATGACATCAATTATGTTTTAGGTTGTTCTTTCAGTTGTAGGGAATAAGTTACTGCTTTCACGAAATCTACATATAACTTATATAGAGATTTTATATTATTTCTATGTGTCAACTTTTGCAAAATTCAATAAAGAAACTAAGCCTAATATATATAGGAATAAAATAAACAAAATAAGAGACTATTTCCATGCCAAACCAATCATGGCCAATTTAACTTTGCACTTTCAGTGTTTTGTAGATGGATTCTGCTGGCCAATGCTTCATGGAATATAAATGGCTTACTTCATACTTCCCAAGTCTTGCTATAGTCCTTTTCAGCAATTAGGTTTGCCTATTCTAGGCAATTCCCTGTGACAATTTCCTCTGAAAGCTTAGACTGACAGAACACCTCCTCTCTGCTCCCCATTTACTCTGGGATTTAGGATACAGTGATTCCATTCACACTAAGTGTTCAGACTTGCCACTTCAAAATATGCTTGTGGAGGCTCTGCTTCTCTCTTTCTCTGCAAGGGAAGCCTTTCAAAGACCCACCAGAGTGGAAGCTGTCAAGCAAGCATATCCAAACTCTATGGTCTTAATGAAATATTTATTCTAAGAACTGAACTCTTTAACTCCACTAGAGCCTCTGTGATCTCCAGCCTCTCTCTGTTAATCATTTCCAAATCAAGTTCATGGGCAGGAGAAACATCTCCAGGGTACTCCCAAGATGTGGCTGAACTCAGCAGTCAGTGGAAGCAGGCACCTCTGAGCACACTGAAGAGCTTTTTCAAATAACTTGGGCTTGCAATTTTGAAGAGTCTCTCTGGGATTCCGTTATTGTGAGGAAGAAACAGAGAAAGCTGGTTTGCCAACAGAAGTTTTCAAAGACCGTTGCATTACTAAACCATAAAAAATGTTCAGCGTGGAGCCTGGTGGATATTTGTGCAATTTTTACATTTTGGCATGGTGCAATTAGCTTGGCAATATTTGCTTGTGAAAGACCAGGGTCTCTAACAGCAAAGGATTGCAGGTCAACCTCATGATTCACTGCCAACACTGCCTGGACACGGCTTGCAGGATGCTTGGAGCCGGTCCAGGTAGTTAGTCTCTGAAGAAGTTTACCCGAATGATCCTCATCCTCAAACTAACCTCAACATTTTAAAACTGTGGCAATGGAAACGGTTAATCCCAGACTTTCCCTACTGTCTAAACTTTCGCCAGTTGCTGACTGCAAGCCTTTTTTTTTTGCTTGCTTACAACAGATCGCATGCATGAACATAAATGACCAGGTGCCATTTGGAGTGGCAACCTAACATTTCTGTAGAAGCTGTAAAACTGACTACAGTGCTGAGACAGTTGAGTCCCCAGGGTCAGGCGTTCTAAAACAGTCAACTCCTTCTCACAGTGCAGTCTTCTGAGTTTACTGTCAAATACTCAGTCGAAAGAACAGATGCTAGACTATTGTTTTTGATGCTCAATAGCTAGAAGTAGGAGATTTAAGTTAAATCACTAACAGATTGAGAAGGTGTCTAGACACTTTGACCCATCTTGGCTGCTTTGTATACTATTACTGTAATAATGTATCTTTTTCATTAAAAGTAAGAAGTCTTCTCTAGTTAATGGAAGTCATATAGAGTGGAGTGTAAGCATGCGGCACTAGAGCCAGACTTCTGTGAGTTGAGTCTCAGTTCTGCCGCCATCTAATTATATGATCATGGTCAAGTTACTCCCTGTGCCTCGGTTTCTTCATCTGTAAAGTGAAGTTGTTGTGTAGCCCTAGGTATGACGTACTTGGACTAGTGTCTAACACATTGTAAGTACCATGTACATGTTAGCTATTATTGTTACTGCTTAAGGATCATTTTTGTTCATTTGATCCCACAAACCCATAAAAGGAAAAACAAACCTACGTGGCCTGGGGGTAAAAAAATAGGCTACATAATAAGGCCTGGATCTGAGTGTCTCATCTGGCTTATTCCATAAGATTGCTGTGAGACTTAACCACAGTAAATAAGTACAGAGCCTTGAACCTACTAATGATAAATAGTCTTATCACTAGTATTATTATTATTGTTAATATTTTCTTCATTACCTAAAAGGCACACCAACAATTTGTGAGAAATGGATTTCATTATAATAAAATCGCAATAACAAAATCATAGCACGTTAGAGTCAGAAGGAACCCTAGAGAAAATCCATCCCAACCTATAACCCTAGAAATGCTTCCCCTTTTCACTTCTCTGCTCTTGGCTAAAAAAAAAAAAAAAAAAAAAATCTGAAACAAAAACCTCCCTTTGAACATTTCCAATAAAGATATAGTCACTCCTTTATGAAGTCATCCATTGAAGTAGAAATATTTTTAAATATTTGCAAGTTATTTGTCTTATTTACCTGAAATTACTATTTCTTAACTTTTTTTTCAGCTTCCGCCCTAATAATTCTCTCAGAATCCTCTAATTTCTCTTCTATATCATGTCCCATGGTCTACCTTACACCCCATCAGGGTTTTCCTTCTTCGCTAGACTGAAAATTTCTAGTTTCTTTTATTAATTCTCAGTAACCTTGTTTTGAGGCTTTTTCATTCTAACTGCCCTCCTAGGAATGTGTTCCACTTTGACTATTTGTCTCCTAAAATATAACGCCTAATAGAATATAATACTCCTTATGTAGTGACTTTCAGTACATAGTAAAGGGGAAATATTACTTCTCTTCTTGGACTTTATATTTCCATTATGTAGCCTAAGATCAAATTAGCATTCTTGGTGATTGAATCACAATCTTGACTACTTGACAAGCTTATGGTCAAGATGCTCCTAAATGTCTTTCTTACTCTTATTTTTCCCATCTTGCACTTTTGCAACTGGGTTTTAGAACCTAAAAATGGGGCTGTGCATTTATCCCTAATAGTTTCCAACCTGTTAAATTCAGCCCATTGTTCCATCCTCACAACATTTTTAAGATTCTTATTAGTTAACCCTCCCAGCTTTTTACTGCCACATATTGTGAGAAGTTTGTATCAGTGACGCCCTTGGAAATACCTAGAGTGTTGAAGGCGACAGAGTTAGTGGTTAATGTCAATCCTTTAAATAGTACTTTTTGAGCATGATCATTCACCAGCTACAAATTCTCTGAATATTTTAACACCAACTTCAGTTATATTCAAAGATGTTGTACGAAACTAGCCAAAGGCTTGTGATTTTAGCATTTCTCTAATTTACTAACAGTAACTCTAATATTAAAACAAACAAAAACCCCCAACAAACAAAAGTAACCGTATGCTGGTGGTACCTGAACCACAAAGCCTCCATCTAGAAACTTGGAGAAAAGCCTGATGAGATGGTTCACTGCATCCCACTTAGCACCCCGCTCATCCCCCTTGTCCGGCCTCAGTAGAGGAAAAATGAAGACAATCTCTTTCCTCTGTGGGAACATAGGTGAACTCAAGTAGAAAGGCCCTGAGAATTTTCACAAAATGGCACAACCCTTTACCTTCAGAATTACATTTTCATTGTGACCTATGAGGAGGGACACCGAAACATATTCTTTTTCTGGTCAAGTGATAGATATCTTACTCTAACTTTGGTATATTCTTCTATGTTTCTGAGAATGAGGTTGGCACTCCTTCTCTAAGAGACTGTGGCTTTTCCATTTATGGATTAGAAAGTGACTTCAAGTATTTTGTAGTTTACACTTGGAGGTATTCACTCATTTGAAAAGCACATATAGAATGCTCAGTGTATACCTATACTTTGTACTAGGTATAAGGAATTTAAATTTCTTTAAAAACACAATATCTTTGTGGAGCTCTTACTCAAACCAGGAAGACAAACACATTAACAAGCAAGTGCAAGGCAATGTTGTAAATACCGTACATCAGAGTGCATCAAGGACTAAGCAAGCATAGCAGAACTTGTAGCAACAAGCTGGAATATCAGCAATGACCACATGAAGGATGAATGTACCTTTCTCAAGGTTTAGGGCAAGGAGATAGCCACAGTTTAAAAACAACATTTCAGGCCAAGGATGCACAAGAATCATACCTAGACTTCTACCAACCTAAGCTACGGGTCCACTATCAACTCTCCCCCAGATCTTTGCAATAAACTAATTACTCTCCCAGCTTTTGTCCTTGTCTCCTAAAGTCCATTCCAAACGTGGTAGACAAAGAGATCCTTATAAAATCTAAATCAGACCATGTCACTGGAGTGCTCAAACTCTTCCAATGATTCATAATAAAATTAAAGAATATATATGCCAGAATAATATCCCAGAATAAAATCAGATAATAGTAATAATCAAATAAAAATCCCTGAATAAAATCAAAGACTTGAAAATGACCTCTCAGCCCCTACAAAATCCCCAATCCTTCACTTTACTAACATTCTGACCAAACATCACTCTTCCCTAGAGTTATTAGCTGTTTTCATGTTTTTCAAACACTCTAAGCAGCCCTCTACCTCAGGACCTATGTGTTTGTGGCTTCCTCAGCCTGGAACACTCTTTCTACAGATAGCCATGTCTCATTTTCTCCCTTCTGCTAGGTCTCTGATCAGTTGTCATTAATCCAAAAGGTCATCTCTGATCACATCACAGAATACCCCGTCACCCACATTGTATTCTCTGTTTCTTTCATCTTACTTTAGTTTTCTCTACAACGCTTAACACCACGGGTCATTCTGTATATTTACTTACTTGGGTATTACCCACTTCCTCCGACAGGATGTAAGCTCCCTGAGGGCATGTATTTTGTCTGTTTTGTTCTATACTCTATTCTTAAGCATTTTCACAGGACTGAAGTGTAGAATGCAGAATCAGAGGAGGGCAAGTTGCATTGGTGCCATTTTATGAAGAATCTAGCATTATGTGTTAGGAAGAATGGACTTCATCTTTTAGGCAAAGAGGAACTGTTGAATGACGTGGAATCCTTTGGAAAACAGAAGTGAAATCTTTGGACTTTATGTGCGCTCTGAGTCAATTATTCTTCTTTTAAGGTGAAGCTACCCTCCAATATTTTTGGCAGCTATGCAGTCTTCGAAGAAGCTCTGCTGCAACTAACTGGGGTTATGAAGACTTTCATATTCGATAATGATATCCAACATAGCTGATTAAACCTACCAGCTCCTTTTACTGGCTACTAAGAAACCACCGAAGCATATGAAATTGGAATCATTGTTATTTATATATTTGAATCAAGAATGAGAAATTAAAAGAGTCAGAAGTGAACATAGTTTTAAAATGAAGTAAGCCCGCTTTTGTCAGTGCTGAACAACATGAAAAAAGAGTTTACACATTACAAGGATAACAGACCAGCCATACAGTAAACTTCTGATGTCAACACAGAGATTTTCAAGTAAACAATGAGGGGCATGTAATTTTAGTTACAACGTTGGCTTTGTTGTGGGTGTTACATAAAACATGTGAAACCAAAGTCTGCAAACAGGGGCTGTGTGTGGGTTTTTTGCAGTAACAAAAAAATATGTCAACTAGATTGTGAATAAACAGCCATTGTATCCCAGCAGGTAACCAAAATTCAAGGTGAGATTCTAGGAAGCGATTAGACATTCATGCTCTCTGCGAGCTGAAAGCTATGAGTTACAAGAATTATGAAAACGATGTTAGTTTCAGAAAACACCAAAGTAATAAGAAATGCTCCTAAAGTATGTCGATAAACTTTCTCAGTTATTTGTTTCATTATTTTCCATGTCAATATTGGGTGGCCATGTGATCACATCTCATTAATTCCTTACTCATTTAGTAGATAGACAGGTACATCTCTTAGATTCTAAAGGAAAAGGTAAACGAGAGCTGTATTTATGAAGAGCTGCATTATAATCTGTATAACTATTATTTTTCATACTTTTAGCCAATCACAAGCTACAACATACATGATCCTCACATTTCCTTCCATTCCTGTCAAAATAGCAATCCAGTTCTATTATTTCCTGTTTAGGAATATGATTGCTATAAAAGGAAAAGAAATGACATAAAAGAAAAAAATTTCTAAAGGAATTTCATGCAAAGAACATTATATTGAGAAAAAGTATTACTAATTTTGCTTTAGACAAATATAAATAATTTTTAATTAAATACAGACATTTTCTTATTTATTTGTGAGAGTTTGGACATAGTAAAGAAGTTAGAAACTATCTCATGTTATCCTCTGAACAGCTCTAAAGCTTAGTTAATAATACCTTTTTTTTTACAGATGAGAAAACAGTAATTGGGAGAGCTTAGTGACTTCCTGAAGGCTACATAGCTAAGTAAGAAGCCACATTGAGAGATGAGCCCAGGGCTGACTGTCCCTAATAGTGTAGGTAACTTTATGTGGTGTGCAGTTTTCTGAAGAACAGGTTAATAATTTTCATCAGGTTCATGCTGGCGTAAATCATGTGAAAGATACAATAGTCCTGGTTTTCCTTAGGATTAGAGGGTAAATGCAGTGCAGATGGAGACGAGTCAGGCTGGCTTAACCTCATTGACCTCAGGATACCTCCAGCCTCGTGGAATAGATGAAATGAACTTGGAAGCTCTATTGTAAGTTCAGGCTTGGTATCTGTCCCAAATGCTCTGGTATGGACGGCGTCCGTTTGAATTGGTTGAGTGTCCGACCTAATGGTTCAAGTGTCTGTTCTGACTGGTTAGTGCCTTTGCTGTGTTCATTGAGAAATATTCTGAAAATTGAATGTTTTCCCAAATGTTAAATAATATAAACACCATTCTCTATTACAAACATGTTTTCCAATCAGTTCCACGCTGTAACCTCCTATCATCATCCAGAGAATTTTTTCTTCGTGGATGTCTCATCCAAAGGTCTCATCACTCTCGTGGGATCACTTGTTACTTCAACATTCATTTGAAAGGCCGCGAGGTGGGGCAATTCCTATATAGGTCCCAAGTGATACTGCTCAGAAGACTGTGTGTACTGCCCAATACTCAGGATCATTTCTTTGAACACTAAAATTGCATCTTAAGTGAAAAAATGCAAAAGGTAAACATTCCTGCAAAAATATATCCTAATCCGTAAAGAAGACTATTAAATTGTCTGAGTTAAAAAGGAATAAATGATGTCATATGGTGAGATAATTTTGAGATACTTGTACACTGTAGACCTCTGCATGCTGAGAGTGGTGTTCCAACAATACCACTCATCCCATTCCACTTAGAATCACCACCTTTTAAAGCATCCTCACTACCTAGTGGGAATTTTATTCATTTTTCTCTCCTCTATCTTTCATTGTTGTAGAGATCTATTAAAGTCACTTTAGCTAAGTGGTCGACAGAAAAAGGGGGAAAAGTAGCAATATAAAGATAGATCGCCTCTTAGATATAACTGGAATATGCAGCAAGGCACTCTGTACTCATAGCTTCTTGTTAAAGCAGGAAAATCTAAAATTGTCAAGTCATCCATTTTTGTTAAGAATTGCCTTCATCAGCTAGTCTCTTCTCTCTCATTCTTTCTTTCTCTTCCTTCCTTCCTTCTTCCTTCCTTCCTTCTTCCCTTGTTCTTTTCTTCCTCCATTCTTCCCTCCCTCTCTTCCTCCTCTTCCTTTCCTTTCCTTCTCTGGCCTCACATGTAATGGTCATTTAATCCTCAAAACACCTCACAAGTAGAATATTTTCTTCATTTTGCAGATGAAAAAATGAAAGCCCACAAGTTAAGTAACCTGGCCAAGACCATGTACTTAATAAGTGACGGAGCTGGGGTTCAAACACATGGTCTTATAATACAAAATTATTTGGATGGCTATCATTGTGGAGAGATAAAAATATCTTTTTTTTTTGCACTAGCTCCATAGCATGAATTGACTTTTTATTTTTAAGATGATAGTAGCCTTGAAAAGTGTAAGAGCAGATACTGAAAAAGAGTATGGTCTGCGATTTCACAAAGTAAAATCTCACCAATTTTCCAGGGTGAAACCACTAAATGCTAGTGTGTGCAGAGTCACCTGGTTAAAGATCATTATCAGGTAGTTTCCATCTTTGCTAAGCAAGGTAGTACTGTAATAGAAGTTTCCTCATTCAGAAAGTAAAATTAGGGTTTACCCCTGGAAAAAAAATGCTGAGAGATATTTTAGAATCTCTTTCTCTGAAAATTCTTGAAGTATTTATCCCCTCAAGATGACTATACACAAACAAGAATTTCAATACAACTGTATTCCACAGACTCTTTTGTTATTAGCTTTGTAAATTCCTTTTGTAAATAATTAAGTAATCTTATAGATAAATAATAATGTAGCATAAGTATTAAGTCAGTCATATTTGAAGTGCTTTCCATTCAATCTTCAAAATAATCTTATGGTGTAGCTATAACAATACAATTATTGAAATTTTCCAAATGAGTTAACTGAGGCTTATTGGAATAAAATAAATTCTCCAATGTCACCAGTCCAGAGAATAAAGGAATAGGGACCTGAGCCAGTTAACCTGACCCCCGAACCCATTTTGCTCACTGCTGCACTGTATTGCCAAAGAGTCTGCTTAAATTAAAAAAAAAATTAATCATTCTTCAAAAAAGTAATTTTGTTTAAAATATTTATATTGTTTCACTTAATATGGCTTATTACTAAATCTCTTCTTTATTCTTGAACTAAAAAAATATTTTCTCTTGGGTCTAGCCCAGTGGTGTAGTGGTTAAGTTTGTGCCCTGCTTCGTCAGCCTGGGGTTCACGGGTTCAGATCCTGGGCGTGGACCCAGCACTGCTCATCAAGCCATGCTGTGGCAGCATCCCACATAAAATAGAGTAAGATTGGCACAGATGTTAGCTCAGTGACAATCTTCCTCATAAAACATAATATATATATTTTGCTGTTACATTTCCGTGAAACTCATCCCCTTTAATGTGATAATTTTTCACATTCAGGTGTTAACCACACCATTGATAGGAACATACCAGTTTTATAAATTATTTCAAAGTCCAATTGTTGAAACAAAATTCAAAGAAGAAATTTTCATATGTTTTTATTTTGACTGATGTCAATCAAGATAGATATATGCTCCTTTGGTGTTTTGTTTTTATGTATGTATTGTTGGAAATACTGGAAAAAGAAAAAGAACTGTGAAAAACTCAGAGAAGGCAAAAATAGAAAAGACAGAATCGCTGAAGAAATAATTCACAGAGGGAAAACTTCTGTGTACTGGTGTATGGAAATTTGCATGATGAAGCCTACTTATTTTAAGTTTCAACAAGTTATTAATATAAAAATGTTACAAAATGCTAAAAAATACTTCTTATTTTAGCACAAGGGAAGTTTATATTGGCATTAGATTGTTAATATAAAACTCTGACTTTATAGAAATTAATTAAAATCAACGTGGAGTCCCTTCTTTTCGTTTTTTTTTTTAAAGATTGACACCTGAGCTAAGAACTGTGGAAAATCTTTTTTTTTTCCTACCTTATCTCCCCCGATCCCCCCGGTACACAGTTGTATATCTTAGTTGCAGGTCCTTCTAGTTGTGGCATGTAGGACGCCGCCTCAATGTGGCCTGACGAGCACTGCCACATCTCTGCCCAGGATCTGAACCAGTGAAATCCTGGGCTGCCACAGCGGAGTGCATCAACTTAACCACTTGGTCACGGGGCTGGCCCCAGAGTCCCTTCCTCTTCCTATCTACCTACTCCCAAAATAAAACCCCACAATCATAGTCAGTGAAAATATTTCTTATGTCTCTTCTATTTAGAACATTTTCTTTGGGTGTCAGGGTTTATCATCGTTTTATTTTTTCATGTGCTATAAGCCAGGATTTTAAAAAATACTTTTGAATTAATGTGATTAAAAAAAGAAAACATCCTGAATAGTGTGAGTTGAGTGGTATAGTCTCTGTTACTTCCCACTTTCCAAATATTTACTTTCCTCCTTGTACTAACTCACTCTGGCAGAGGACCCATCATAGCCAGTCAAAGGGCTACTTCAGAACATTGTACGTATATTATGTGAATGAGATGGATCTGATTAAATGATCGATATTTTAAATAATACGATTTGGGGTTGGGGAGGGATCATGCTACGCAAATGCTCAGAAAAGCTCCATTAAATACAAATACTCAAGGTCAAGTGAGAAAGTTTCTTCCTATTTAAGTTAGGTTCCAAACAGTTTCATAAATTTCATTTGACCTTTTACCCCAAGAACTAGAACCACATGATTCACTAGAACTTCTTTCACCATCCACCCTTCTTTGTCACACTTGTCTAAGAGCAGTCTCAAACACTGTAGCCAAGCGTATTTCTTCTAATTAATCAAATAATAATAAAACATTAGTAACTTCTATAGTTTCACACTATGCTAGCCCCATTAGTGATAAAAATATATGAAATGAATGTATTGATGAAAAAGAGTCTATGTTTGTTTCCTTGGACCTCCTTGGATTCTTTGGTGGTTGCTTTGGTGAATGCTCCAAAGTTTACTCACATTCTGCTAATCCCCTTGCATAAAGCTTTCTCCTGGCCATGGGCACCCTGGCCCTAATTTGGCTTCTCTATGCTGGGTTTCCTATGCCTGTGTCCTTGTGCAGAAACTGCTACTTTCTGCCTGTCGTTTTTTTGGGTTTTCTCTTCTTTTTTCCCAACTTTTTTGAGATACAATTGACATATAATGTTGTTTAAGTTTTAGGTATACAGTGTGTCGATTTGACACACGTATGTTGTGAAACGATTACCACCATAGCACTAGCTAACACCTCTATCACGTCATATAATTGCCATTTCTTTTTTGTAGTGAGAACATTTAAGATCTGCTCTTAGCAACTTTCAAGTGTATAATACAGTATTATTAACTGTAATCATTATGCTGTACATTCAAGCCTCAGAACTTTTTCATCTAATAACTGGAAGTTTGTACTCTGACCAACAACTCCCCCATCCTCACTCTCTGGTGACAACCGGTCTAGTCTCTGCTTCTAGGAGATTGGCTTTTTTAAGATTCCACATGCAAGTGATTTTGTACAGTGTCTTTCTCTGTCTGACTTATTTTACTTAGCAATGTTAAAAACCAAAATTCAACAGAGTAAATTTGGAGATATAATTGGCTTTATTAAACAATTCATGAATCAGGCAGCAGCCCATCTAGTGATTAGATAGGCGCTCCATGGAGTTGTACAAGATGGAAGATTTTTATAGGCAGAAGGACAGTGGGGCAAGAAAGCAATAGCAAAAGGAAAGAAAGGATTCTTTGGGGCCAGGACATCTCTTTGGGGAGAAGTGAATGGCAAGGGTTTTATCAGGCAGATTGCCTCTTCTTCCTCTGAGAAGTACTTCATTAGTATTTATCAGAAAATTCCAGATTGGTTGATGAACATTTATATTTCTAGGAGAGGTTGAAACTATAATTAGCTTAGGTATTAGATCTAGGTTTTCTATCATAGGCTTTAACACTAGTGACACCATTTTGGGCTTATCGTTTTCTCTATAACCATATTGTGCCCTCGAGCTCCATGAATGTTATTGAAAATGGTAGGATATCCTTCTTTCTCATAGCTCAGTAATATTTCATTGTATATGTCTATATCACATTTTCTTTATTCATTCATCCATTCATGGACATTTAGGTCGTTTTTATATCTTGGTTATTGTGATGAATGCTGCAACAAACATGAGAGTACATCTCTTCGAGATCTTGTTTTCATTTCCTTTGGATAAATACCCAGAAGTAGAATTACTGGATTGTATGGTAGTTCTATTTTTAAATTTTTGAGGAACCTCCATATTGTTTTCTGTACTGGCTGCACCAATTTAGGTTCCTGCCAACAGTGTGCAAGCATTCTTTTTCTCCACATCCTCCTCACCATTTGCTTTTTCTTGCCTTTTTGATGATAGCCGTGCTAACAGGCATGAAGTGATATCTCACTGTGGATTTGATTTGCATTTCCCTAATCACTAGTAATGTTGAGCACCTTTTTGCATACCTGTTGACCATTTGTATGTCTCATCTGGAAAAATGTCCACTCAGTTCCTCTGTTCATTCTTTAATTGCACTTTTTGTATTTTTGCTCTTGAGTTGTATGTGTTTTTTATATATTTTGGATATTAACCCCTTATCAGATATATAATTTGCAAATACTTTCTCCCATTTGGTAGGTTGCCTTTTCATTTTGTTGATGGTTTCCTTTCCTGTGCAGAAGCTTTTTAGTTTGATGTAATCCCACTTGTTTATTTTTGCTTTTGTTGCCTGTGTTTTTGGTGTCATAAAAAAATCATGGACAAGACCAATGTCAAAGGGCTTACTTCCTATGTTTTCTTCTAGGTGTTTTGTAATTTCAGGTTTTATGTTCAGATCTTGAATACATTTTCAGTTGATTTTTGTGTATGTGTAAGACACAGGTCCAGTTTCATTCTTTGGCATGTGGCTGTCCAATTTTCCCAAAACCATTTATTGAAGAGGCCATCCTTCTTCCATTGTATATCCTTTCCTTTATCAAAAATTAATTGACCATATATGCATTGGTTTATTTTCAAACTCTTTATTCTGTTCTGTTTATCTATGTGTCTGTTCTTACGTCAATATCATACTGTTTTGATTCCTATAGCTTTGTGTTATAGTTTGAAATCGGGAAGTGTGATGCGTCCAGCTTTGTTTTTCTTTCTCAAAATTGTTTTTGCTATTCAGGGTCTTCTGTGGTTCCATACAAATTATAAGGTTGTTTGTTCTATTTCCATGAAAAACACCATTGGAATTTTGATAAGGATTGCATTGAATCTGTAGATAACTTTGTGTAGAATGGACATTTTAACAATATTCTTCCAATTTGTGAGCATGGAATAGCTTTCCATTTTTTTGTGTCTTCTTCAGTTTCTTTCATTGATGTGCTATGGATTTCAGTGTATAGGTCTGTCATCTCCTTGGTTAAATTTATTCTTAAGTATTTTATTCTTTTGATACTGTAGTAAATGAGATTGTTTTCTTAGTTTTTCTATCTGATAGTTTGCTAGCTTATAGATATACAACTAATTTCTGTACATTGACTTTGTATTCTGTAGTTTTACTGAATTTGTTTATTAGTTCTAACAGATTTTTAGTGGAGGCTTTAGGGTGTTCTCTATACAATATCATGTCATCTGCAAATAGAGACAATTTTGCTTCCTTTTTTCCAATTTGGACAAATTTTTCTTGTGTAATTGTTCTGGCTAGGATTTCCAGTACTATGCTGAATAAAAGTGGTGAGAATAGGCATCCTTACTTGTTCCTAATTTTAAAGGAAAAGCTTCCAGCTTTTATTATTGAGTGTGATCTTAGTTGTGGACTTTTCATATATGGTCTTTATTATGTTGAGGTATGTTCCTTCTCTACCCAATTTATTGATAATTTTTATTGTAAAAGGATATTGAATTTTATCAAAAGCTTTTTCTGCATCTATTGAAATGATTGTATGATTTTTATCTTTCATTCTTCTAATGTGGTATGTCACTTGTATTGAGTTGTGTATGTTGAACCATCCTTGCATCCCAGGGATAAATCCCACTGGTCATGATGTATGATCCATTAGATGTGCTGTTGAAAGATAAATTTGCTAGTATTTTGTTGGGAAGTTTTGCATTTCTATTCATCAGGTATATTGGCCTGGATTTGTCCATTTCTTCTAGGTTGTCCAGTTTGTTGGCTTATAATTGTTCATACTAATCTCTTTTGATCCTTGTATTTCTGTGGTATCAATTGTAATGTCTCCTCTCTCATTTCCAATTTTATTTGTATCCTTTTTTTCTTGATAACTCTAGGTAAAAATTTGCCTATCTTTTTAATCTTTCCAAAAGAATAGCTATTAGTTTTCCTTGATCTTTTCTGTCTTTTAAATCTCTATTTCATTTATTTCTGCACTTATCTTTGTTATATCTTTCTTTCTATTAACTTTGGGCTTAGTGTGTTCTTCTTTTTCTAGTTTCTTAAGGTGTAAAGTTAGGTTGTTTATTTGAGCTCTTTCTTTTTTCTTAATGCAGGCATTTATCACTATAAATCTCCCTTTTCAAACTACTTTTGCTGCATACTGTAAGTTTGCGCATGTTGTGTTTCCATTTTAATTTTTGTCAGGATAATTTTTGATTTCTCTTTTGATTTCCTCTTTGACCCATTGGTTGTTCAGGAACATGTTGTTTAATCTCCACATATTTGTGAGTTTTCCAGTTTTCTTCCTGTAGTTGATTTCTAGTTTCATACCATTTAATTGGAAAAGGTGCTTGATATGATTCCAACCTTCTCAAGTTTATAAGACTTGTTTGTGTCCTAAGAAAAAATCTATCCTGGAGAATGTTCCATATGAGCTTGAGAAGAATGTGTATTCTGCTGCTGTTGGAGGGAATGTTCTGTAAATGTCTGTTAGGCTCATGTGATCTAATATGTAGTTTAAATCTAATATGTCCTTATTCATTTTCTGTCTGGATAATCTATTCATTATTGAAAATGGGGTATTAAAGTCTCTTGCTATTATTGTATTACTATTTCTCCCTTCAGAACTGTGATATTTGCTTTATATATTTAGATGCTCTATGTTGGGTGCATAAATATTAACTAATGTTATATTTTCTTGATGAATTGACTCCTCTATAGTATATTTTGGGAAGATTTTTTAAACAATATATGCATGTAACTATAATCTAATTCTCCTCTCTAAAAACACTGAATGCTTTTCATACATTGATCAAGTAAGAATATGGATACCATTTATTGATCACCCTTTGTATGTTGGACACCATCCTGGGCAGTTACATGTTATCCTCACAATAGTCATAATTATTCTTACATTTTAAAGATGGTTAAACAACTTGCTTGAAATCCCCCATCTAGTACATAGCAGGAACAAAGTTTATAGCTAGATTTAATTAAACCAAAAATAATTTGCTTTCCACTACGTCTACAATCTTTGAAAGACATTATTATCATGTTTTAAAATTCTCTGATTTAGAATTGCCATCGAGTGAGGAATTTCCTCATCTAGTGAAGCTCTCATAAATGGTTTAGAAAAGACAGAAGGCCTGGGAGAAACAATATACCTGACCTCTCTCTTGTCTCAAGTGTTGGCCAAAATCTCCAGCCCTGGGTTTAGAGACATGCTATTGATAGTTTTATTTGGCTTAAAATCTAATTGAAAAATGTCCTACAGCCTTGGAAGAAATTAAACCTATTACTTTATCTCACTGAGAAAAATCCTTCAAACTATGTAACAGAAAGAATACTCCAGAATTTCTTTGTTGGCATAGTTAGCACGGTAAACACACACTAGTCAAATAATATTAAAGGCAAAAATATCATTGTGCATAACCTTTCAAACAATAAGTTAATTTAATGTAAATTTCAACTTGAAAGTATAATTCCACAGAGAATTAGCTTTATATTTGCTTGTCTTTTGATATATTGTTCCAATAATAAGACATGATGTTATTATTTCAGTTCCTAAAACTCATGGAGAAAACACACGTAGAAAATTAACTCTGTTTTCAGAGAGAGGAAACACAGTACAAAGATAAGATTTCTTGCTAGTATGTAGAGTTATGTAATGTCTTCAGTTTTCTAATAATGTATTGAATTTTATTTGCATCACAATTGTTTCTTGTTCATTTGTGTGTTTGTTTTTCTTTTAGGTCTCATTATCTGAAACTTAAGCTCCTTGAAAGAAGACAGTTTAATCTGTATGTTTTACGTTACATTCAAAACATTTGCTAAGAACTTACAATATTACCAGCTAGTAGTAGTATTTGGATGTATATGTTTAAAATTATTATTTAGGAGTCAAATCTTTAATGTAAGAAATGGGAAAGCTGCTCAATTAATTAAATAAAACAAAACACTCTAACCTGACTGACACCAACAGCTAACTAAGTAGGTCATAGTTTTGTGGAGATTTAAGCATTTAAGAGTTTGGGTCCTAGATATGTGAACTGGCAATCTACACATCTCAAATTCATCCAACATTGTAATCAACCATATGCTTGGTGTAAGGAATATACAGTAGTTAAAGTCAGAACACAACAATTGTAATTATAATTTTCTACATTTCTGCAGAATAACAGATTATAGTACTATTCAGTCTAAGCTAATGAGTAATGTTCATCATAATATTTCAAAAATATTTTTCAGAAGCACTCATTTTCAAGGCTAGAATTGTACCATTTAAATATTTTTTTTATTTTCATGGAATTTGGCATCATATATTTATTAAGTCAACATGGGAAATTTATTTTTAATACTTATAGACATTTAGATATGTTCAAACCAAATTGAATGAGAAAGGAAAATATGAGCGTGTTTCATAGTATACATTTGCAAACTGTGAAATATACTTGGATCACTATCCTGGAAAAGATCCACAATTGAAATTATACTCTAGGAGTTCTCTGGGTGAACTGAACAGCTTGATATGAATGATAGTCTAAAGTCATTTTGTCGATGAAACAAATCTTTGTTTTGAGGGAATAAATAGTTATGTTGCAGCATATTCCACACTGCCCACGAAAATGGTCAGCAAACCTTTTTATGAATATTTAATTAAATTTATCTAGTTAATAATGGTCCTTTGAAAGACCTGAAGTTGAAAATTAGGGGAAGCCATGCACCTGTGCATCTGATTGACACCACTTTTATTTAATATAATAATACCAATTGAGTTCCATTGAGAAGTTCATAATGGCCTTTACTTACATTTAATTAGCACCTCTCTGGATTAATTCTTCATTTTATAAACCTAATACAACCTTAATACTGGAAGATGTGAATCAAATGTGATAACAACATGTACCTGGTTGTTTTAATTAATCTGTCTAAACTAAACATGCCACTTCAAATTCATGAAGAGCAAGCTCTATGCTGCCCTTAGACTTCTCATCACGTTAATTGGCTGCTCTGTTAGAAAATGATCTTTATGTTACTCTGACTCTGTGGCAAGTAGCACAATTTCAGTTGACTATGATGAGAATGGAGAGTAAACATATAATCTTTATTTCAGATATTTATTTATTTAGGCTACACAAAAATAAAAGTATTCACATTGGTTAATTTTAAGTGGTGGAAGTTTAGATGATTAAAATAATTTTATATGTTTTCCAGAACTTTCTACAATGAACATTTATTACTTTAGTGAAAAATAAAATTATATTATATATATATAATATATGTTTGTGTCTATACATATCACATATATACATATGATTAAATCTGTCTTGGAAAACATTCAGCATACACATTTTCTGCTCATATACTACTTGATTTCAACATTAATGAAGGCGATAGTGAGAAGCAAGACAAGAAATATAAGATCATGTAAATCTTAGGGATTTGGGTAAAGGGCAATAAGAATGATGAATGTATGAACGAATGAACGATGCCCTATGATTCTTCCTTTTTGGGAAAGTAGCTGGGAACCTGAAATATAGGGTGGCGATAGCTTGCTAAAATGTCTTTTTATTTTACTGAAGTTGTTTTTCCATTTAACTATTATCATTGGATTAGTCTCAAGACAACATAGAGCCTGTTGATACTAATCAAATAAATAAGAGATTATAGGTTATATCAGAGGCATATTCCACTAATTTGTGATTATCAATTAGGCACCTTCAAATTGAGAAGTAAGAGAAACAAAGAGAGAAAGAGTTCAAAATGTGAAACAATATATCGACAGATAGAAAGTAGCAACTAAAGGAATGTTATATAGTTTAGAAATTCT
Organism: Equus quagga; assembly: GCF_021613505.1. Lineage (NCBI taxonomy): Eukaryota > Metazoa > Chordata > Mammalia > Perissodactyla > Equidae > Equus > Equus quagga. The sequence continues at coordinate 18,779,351 of NC_060284.1, read as the reverse complement.
AGAAAATAGGGTTTACAATGTCACATCCTAGTCAATTCTGTAATTTGGGACTGATGCCAGAGCCAACCAGAATTAGTGCCAAAAAGTCTAACATGCAACATAAGCAGTTTCTCTTGATAGTATTCTCTCTGCTCCAAGAACTTAAAGAGTAATGTTGTCATATTACAGGAGTAACTGTTGCCCTGTCGTATTTGATAATGGGTTGTTTAAAATTTTAGTGTTATTACTAGAAAAAGCAGAGAGTTCCATTTAAATTTCAAAGTTTATTATTAAGTGAAGTATTTACTTTATATGTGTGAGAATGTTGTTTTTTAGGTTTTTATCATTTTGTTTTCTTGATTGCCCCAATGATCTCTTACAGCATCCTTTTCCCTAAACTTTAACTGTCGCCTTTAATTATACACTATCACTAAAATAAACTTCTGTACTTTGGGGCTACAGACAGGGAGCAGAGACATATTATTCTCTAGAGAAAGAGGGAGGAAACCAATGTAAATAAATATAAGACCAATTGGGACAAAATTAATAAATCTTCATAAAATGTTGACTAACCAACATTCCTTTTACTCCAATATTTGATAACAATATTTTTCCTACTTTGTTAAATATAAATAAAGGCTGTACACCCACATTAAATGAATGTTCTGAGTCCAGAGGGATTAAATGGGAGGCAGCAGCATTGTAACTGGGCTAGGAACCAGGAGATTTAGATTCTAGCTCTGGTTCTGTCTCTGCTTAGTTCTGTGACATTGGAGAAAGCATATTTTGAACCATCACTTTTTCATCTAAGACAATTGGTCTGCATAATTTGGGCATCCCCTTGAATCTGTAATATAAAACTTTTGGGGGTTATGAATGAATAATCCTACTTAAAAGTAAACCTAGGCCAAATTGTTTACCACCTTGGAAGAGTGAATACATAATGTGATCTGTTGATTCATTTTTCATCCCTCCTTATGTCATTAGCTGGTATTGATAATGTCTTCTTTTCACTTGAATTCAATACAATGATCTATATGTTTACAACCTACACCATACATGCATTGCACAAATAAAAAAGCAGAATCCATAAAGACATTTTAGACATGAATCTCATTTGATGAGTTGTCATATTTGAAAAGGAAGATCAAACATAGCACACTGCGACTTAATGACATTCGTATCACACCTCCCTTCACGCCCAAAGTTAGAGCTGACATGCAATCTGTGTGTTGTTTAATATTACAAGCTCACTGTTTTCAAGCTAAAATCCCCTTTGTGATACTACCAATACTATATTAATCTGGAATTTTGAAATTTCCCCCAAGGAGGATAGAAATTGTGTACGATGCCCAATGGTGTGACCCTTTATAATCGGAAGCATTTAGGTGCCATATTTGATGAGAGAGGGAGTAGTACAGCATCACAGCTAAGAACAAGAATTTGGCTGTGAGACTTAATGATGTGAATTTAATAAATAACTTTATCTTTTTTCAGTTTTTGTTACATCATCTACAAAGCAGGGATAATAATATACAGTGGTGTGTCCCTTTATGATGGGGATACATTCTAAGAAATGAGTCATTAAGCTATTTTTTCATTATGCGAACATCAGAGAGTGTACTTACACAAACCTAGATGGTATAGCCTACTACACACCTAGGCTATATGATAATAATCTTGTGGGACCACCATCATATATCTGGTCCACTGTTGACTGAAACGTTGTTATGCGGCACTCTTCGTGACTACTTTGTAGAGTTGCTGTAGTTATTAAGTTAAAATATATGTAAAGTGCTTATCGTCATGACGGCTCTTATAAGCTTTTATGTAAATGAGAATAGCCAAGGAAAGCATTTCAATGTTTGAGAATCAGATGGAATTTCCCCAGGTGTTTATTGCTGGTTTCTTTGTTATTAAAACTTTATTGAGGGGCTGGCCCCGTGGCCGAGTGGTTAAGCTCGCGCACTCCGCTGCAGGCGGCCCAGTGTTTCGTTAGTTCGAATCCTGGGCGCGGACATGGCACTGCTCATCAGACCACGCTGAGGCAGCGTCCCACATGCCACAACTAGAAGAACCCACAACGAAGAATACACAACTATGTACCAGGGGGCTTTGGGGAGAAAAAGGAAAAAATAAAATCTTTAAAAAAAAAAAAAAAACTTTATTGAGGTATAATTAAAATACCTTAAAATTCATCTGTTTAAGTGTACAGCCAATGGTTTTTAATATATTCATAGACTCTTGCAATGGTCACTGCTACATAATTGTAGAATATTTTCATCACCCCCCCAAAACTCCATACCTTAATGTATTGTCTGTCCCTATGCATGTATCTATGCTGGACATTTCAAATGAAGGTAATACAATATGCTGTCTTTTGTGACTGGTTTCTTTTCTAGCAAAACATTTTCAAGTTTCATCCATGTTGCATGAATCAGTACTTCATTCCTTCCTATTGCCAAATAATATTCCATTGTATTTGTTTATCCATTCTTCAGTTGCTGAGCATTTTGGATGTTTCTACTTTTGGCGGTTATGAATAATGCTGCTAAGAATATTCACGTACAATATTTTGTGTGGATATGTTTTCATTTTTTGTGTGCATACACACATGAGTGGAATTGCTGGGGATCCTATGGTAATTCTGGTTAATATTCTGAGGAACAACTAGAATGTTTTCCAAAGTGGCTGTACAACTCTACAATCCCACTAGCAATACATGAGTATTCTGATTTCTCCACATCGTAACTGACACTTGTTTTTTCCTGTGGTTTTTAGTCATCCTACTGGGTATGAATTTGCATCTCATTGTAGTTATGATTTACATTTTCCTAATGACTAATGATATGAGCATATTTTCTTGTGCTGATTGGCCATTTCTATATCTTCTTTGAGTAAATGCATATTTAAAATGTACCCCTGTTTAAAATTGGTTTACTTGTTTTTTATTGTTGAATTTTAAGAGTTCTTTATATAGGTATATATAATGGATATTAATCTCTTATCAGGTACATGACTTGCAAATATTTTCTCCAATTTTATGGGCTATTTTTGTACTTTCTTGATTGTGTTTTTTGAAATGTAAAGTTACTTAATTTGATGAAGTCTAGTTTGTCTTTTTTTTTATTGCTTGTGTTTTTGTCATTGTATGTAGGAAATCATTGCCCAAGCCAATGTCACAAAAATTTACTCCTAAATTTAGTCTAGGCATTTATAGTTTTAGTTGTCACAGTAAGGACTATGATTCATTTTGAGTTAATTTCTTTTTTTGACTTTTGTTGGTGGGGAAGATGGTCCTCGGGTTAACATCTGTGTCAATCTTCCTCTATTTTTTGTATATGGGGAACTGCCACAGCATGGCTTAATGAGCAGTGCATAGGTCTATGCCTGGGATCTGAACCCCTGAATCTAGAGCTGCCAAAGCGCAGTGTGTGAATTTAACCACTACACCACTGGACCAGCATCCACTTTGAGTTAACTTTTATGGTGACATCAGGAAAGGATCCATCTTCATGCTTATTCTTTCTCCTTTAGATTGTTGGCACCATTTTCAAAAATCAGGGGCCGGCCCCATGGCCAAGTGGTTAAATTTGTATGCTCTGTGTCAGCAGCCCAGGGTTTTGCCAGTTCAGATCCTGGAAGTGCACCTAGCATTGCTCGCCAGGCCATACTGAGGTGGTGTCCCACATGGCAGAACTAGAAGGACCTACAACTAGGATAGACAGCTATGTCCTTGGGGGCTTTGGAGAGAAGGAAAAAAATAATATTGACAACAGATGTTAGCTCAGGGCCAATATTTAAAAAAAATATCAATTCATTATAAATGTAAGGATTTATTTCTGGCTTCTCAATTCTGTTCTATAATCTATATTTTTATCTTTTATCTATATGTATATATATTTAACATTAGAACAATCTATATGTTTAACATTAATCTATATGTTAGTAGCATAACGTTTTGATTACTGTAGCTTTGTAGTAAGTTTTGAAATTGAGAAGTGTGACTCCTGCCACTTTGTTCTTCTTTTTCAAGATTGTTTTGGTTATTCTGAGCCTCTTCTATTTTGATATAAGTTGTAAGATCAACGTATCAATTTCTGAAAAAGCCAGCTGGGGTTTTGATAGGGAACTCATGGAATCAGTGGACCAGTTTGGGGAGTCTTGCCATCTTAACAATTTAAGCTTTTTGATTCCTGAAAAAATATTTTTCCATTTATTTAGGTCTTCAATTCCTGTCAACGGAGTTTTGTAGTTTTCAGAATGCACCTTATGCACATCTTTAGTAAATTTTTTCTTAAATTTTAAAATTATTTTTGATACTATTGTAAACGAAATCATTTTCTTAATTTTATTTTCGGCTTGCTCATTGCTAGTGTGTAGAAAAACAATTGATTTTGTATGTTGATCTTGTATTACCCTACAACCTGGCTGAACTTGTTTATTTGTTCTACTAGTATTTTTAGTGATTTCTTTAGGGTTTTCTATATACAAGATCATGTCATCTATCAATACAGATAGTTTTCCTTCTCTTTTCTCAATGTGGATGCAGTTGATTCTTTTTTCTTGTCTAATTGGTCTGGCTAGTACTTTCAGTACAATGTGAAATAGAGCTGGCAAGAGCATCCATTCTTGTCTTATTCCTGATCTTAGGGAGAAAGCAGTGAACTTTCACCACTAAGTGTGATATTACCTGCAAGTCCTTTGTAGATGTCCTTTATCAGGTTGAGGAATTTCCGTTCTACTCCATGTTTTTGTAGTGTTTTAATCTTGAAAATGTCCTGGGTTTTTGTCAAATATTTATTCTTCACTTATTGGGAAAATCATATGATTTTTATTCTTTATTCTATTAATATGGCATAACACCATAATTGATTTTCAGGTGTTAAAACAACTTTGCATTTCTGAGATAAATCACACTTGCTTATTGTGCATAATCCCTTAGCTCTTGCTGGATCCAGTTTGGTAGTATTTTATTGAAGATTCATTTGTTTATATTCATTTACAATATTGGTCTGTAGTTTTCTTTTCCTGTAATTTTTTGGTCTGGTGTTTGTATCAGGGTAATACTAGCCTAATAAGATGAATTAGAAGACCATCTTCTATTCCTTTTTATGGGAAGTGTTTGTGAAGAATTGATATTAATTATTTAAATTTTTGTTGTAACTCACCAGTAAAGGATCTGGGCATGGTCTTTTTTTAAAGGAGGTTTTAAATTATCTCTTCAATTTCTTTACTATATTATAGGTCTATTCAGATTTTTCTTTCTTTGTAAATCAGTTTTGATTGTATTTGTTTTTCTGGAACTTGTCCATTTCATATAAGTTATCTATTTTTTTGGTATACACTTTTTGATAGTATTTTATTATAACCCTTTTTGTTTCTATTATGTTAATGGTGAAGTCTTATCTTTCATTCTTGATTGCAGTAATTTGAGTCTTCTCTTTTTCTCTTGGTTGTTATGTCTAAATTTTTGTCAATTTTGTTGATTTTTTACAAATAACCAGTTTTGGTTTTGTTGATTCTTTTTTGTATTTCTATTCTCTATTTCATTAATTCCTGATTTGACATTTATTAATTTTTTCATTCTGCTTACTTCAGGTTTAGTTTGTTCTTTTTCTAGTTTCTTAAGGAGGCAAATTAGGTTATTGATTTGAGATCTTTTTTCTTTTTTTAATAAAGGTGTTTACAGATATAAGTTATAATTAAATTAAATTAAATTTAATTATAATTAAATTAAATTAAATT